>NC_090440.1:1139437387-1139671079 GCF_031143425.1 Pleurodeles waltl
AAAAACACAGCGGAAACAGGAATCCCGAAGGGAAAACGCTCACCTATACACACCCCACGAGGAACGAGGACGCCATGAACTCCAAATTCTACCTGCAATAGTCTTCCTGCTCCTCTACCAGGAGCACGAACGCCGGCGGCGAAGACCACGGTGACTACTGCACCTACGACACAGGGGAGGGGGGAGGGAAAAAACAGGGACATACACACGTAACACCCACACCCTCACCCACTACAACACACACACTAATGCATATCAATACATCACAGTTACACCCTCCAAACCCCCCGGAAGAATGCAAAGACAATAGAAATGAGTCTAACCATTGTAATATATTAAAAGCAAGTAGGCAGAAATATGTATATACACCATGTACAAAATATATACCAAGCATAGTAGTCCAGGTAGTGCTCTAAGAAAGTCAGTGGAACACTGGGACCACACGGTATGGGCGAGGCTCACACTAAATCCCCGACCATGACGGAGAGAACACTGCAGGGGCATCAGAGAGCAACTAAACAGGCACCTCAGGGGAAGGGAAAGGGGGGGCACCTCAGCCGCTGGAGTGCACGAAGCCAAATCCACGAGGAGGCCACATGCCCACTGTTCCATCCTGGGGAGTGCAAAGCCACAGTCTCTCAAGTCTCTACAGTGGGTGCTTTGCCCACTGTTCAATCCTGGGGAGTGCAAAGCCACAGTCTCTCAAGTCTCTACAGTGGGTGGTTTGCCCACTGTTCAATCCTGGGGAGTGCAAAGCCACAGTCTCTCAAGGCTCTATAGTGGGTGGTTTGCCCACTGTTCAATCCTGGGGAGTGCAAAGTCACAGTCTCACAAGTGGATGAGAGTCTCCACTGGTTCAGGAGGGGGCATGGTGCCCAGAGTGCTTCATCCTGCTAAGGACAGACGTAGTGGATGTCAGTCTCTACTGGTTCTGGAGGGGGCATGGCGCCCAGAGTGCTTCATCCTGCTAAGGACAGAGGTAGTGGATGACAGTCTCCACTGGTTCTGGAGGGGGCATGGTGCCCAGAGTGCTTCATCCTGCTAAGGACAGAGGTAGTGGATGACAGTCTCCACTGGTTCTGGATGGGGCATGGTACCCAGAGTGCTTCATCCTGCCAAGGATTTGGTAGTGGATGCTTTTCTCCACTGGTTCTGGAGGGGGCATGGTGCCCAGAGTGCATCAATCACCCCGTGACGGACTCAGTTGCATCAGTGCCCTTGCCGCTCATGGGCCAGCGCTGCTTGAGACAGCTGTGCCCTGTTTAGCGGTGTTTGAGATGGCGGTGCCCTGTTCAGCGGTGTTTGAGATGGCGGTGCCCTGTTCAGCGGTGCTTGAGATGGCGGTGCCCTGTTCAGCGGTGCTTGAGATGGCGGTGCTTGAGATGACGGTGCCCTGTTCAGCGGTGCTTGAGACGGCGGTGCCCTGTTCAGCGGTGCTTGAGATGGCCGTGCCCTGTTCAGTGGTGCTTGAGACGGCCCTGTTCAGCGGTGCTTGAGATGGCTGTGCCCTGTTCAGCGGTGCTTGAGACGGCGGTGCCCTGTTCAGCGGTGCTTGAGACGGCGGTGCCCTGTTTAGCGGTGCTTGAGATGGCGGTCTCCATTGCAGGGTCTCAGCAGCTGGCGGTCCTTCATGGCCCAGCGGGGCTTTTGCTGGTGGTCCTTCATGGCCCAGCGGGGCTTTTGCTGGCAGCCCTTCATGGCCCAGGGGGGCTTTTGCTGGCGGTCCTTCATGGCCCTGCGGGGTTTGTGCTGGCAGTGGCCTCCTAGGCAGGTGGGCTGGTGCTGGCGGGCCCCTCCTGGGCAGATGGGCTAGTGCTGGCGGGCCTGTCCTGGGCCGCTGTGCTTGTGCTGGCGGTGGCCTCCTGGGCAACTGGGCTTGTGCTGGCAGTGGCCTCTTGGGCAGCTGGGCTTGTGCTGGCGGGCCCCTCCTGGGCAGCTGGGCTTATGCTGGCGGTGGCCTCCTGGGCAGCTGGGCTTGTGCTGGCGGTGGCCTTCTGGGCAGCTGGGCTAGTGCTGGCGGGCCCCTCCTGGGCAGCTGGGCTTGTGCTGGCAGGCCCCTCCTGGGCAGCTGGGCTTGTGCTGGCAGTGGCCTCCTGGGTAGCTGGGCTTGTGCTGGCGGTGGCCTCCTGGGCAGCTGGGCTGGTGCTGGCGGGCCCCTCCTGGGCAGCTGGGCTTGTGCTGGCGTGCTCCTCCTGGGCAGCTGGGCTTGTGCTGGCGGTGGCCTCCTGGGCAGCTGGGCTTGTGCTGGCGGTGGCCTCCTGGGCCGCTGGGCTGGTGCTGGCGGGCTCCTCCTGGGCAGCTGGGCTTGTGCTGGCGGGCCCTTCCTGGGCAGCTGGGCTTGTGCTGGCGGTCCTGTCCTGGGCAGCTGGGCTAGTGCTGGAGGTGGCCTCCTGGGCAGTGGGGATGATGGCGGTCTTCTCCGCTGTGCTGCTCTTCCCATACTTGCCAGGTTTCTTGTGGCCCTTCCCCACCTTGGAAGGTGTCACAGCTGACTCCACACTCCCACCGGGACCCCTGGGAGTGGCTTTGGTGGCTGGAGTCTTCCCCCTCTCCCGCTGGGCACTGGCCAACATCTGATGCTTCACAGGTGGGGGACTGTCTGTGCTGTGGCTCCGTGCCACACTGGCTGCCCTGGTGGCCGGTGCACTCCAGATTCCGGTGACTACAGGCACCACTGGACCCGGAAATGTTGTGGCTGAGGTGCTAGTTCGGGACCTAGGAGACGGACAGGGTGGGGGTGGTGTGGGAAAGAGGTCAAGGTTGGACAGGAAAAGTTTTTTGGACACACTGGGATGGGTAGCTGGAGGGGGCTTGGGAGTGGAGGAAGAGGTGGTGGTTGTAGGAGGTGTATGTTTGGTGACTTTGGGTGAAGGTGCATGCGCTGGAGGCTGTTGTGAGGTCGATGGCTGTTTGGTGGGTGTGTGCCTGCGTTTGTGTATCTTGGGAGGGGGCGTCACAGACACACTGGGAGAGGACACAGGGGACATGTGAATGGTAGTGGGGGTGGTGACTGCAGGTGAGTGGGGTGTGGTGGTGGGTGTGCTGGAGAGGGACGTAGTGGCTGTAGAGGTAGTGCATGCAGGTGTGAGTGGAAACGAGACTGGGAGGGAGGAGAGAGACGAGGAGGAGGGGGACACAGTGGAGGCAGTGGATGTTGGTGTGTCTGCATGTGTGTGATGCTTGCGTGAGTGCCTGTGGGATGTGTGGTGCTTATGTTTGCCGGAGCTTCCCCTGTGTGTTGACGTGTGTGCATGCTGGTCTGTAGGTGTGCTTGGGATAGGCTGAGGTACAGGGGATTGGGTTGGGGTGGAGGAAGTTGGAGGGGGGAGGCTAGACACAGGGACAATGGCTGCCATCAGTGCTGAGGCCAGAGTCTGAAATGCTCGCTTAAGGGCCACCTGACCAGAATGAATGCCCTCTAGGAATGCATTGGTTTGTTGCAACTGCCTTTCTACACCCTGGATAGCATTCAAAAGGGTAGACTGCCCAACAGTGAGGGACCTGAGGAGGTCAATGGCCTCCTCACTGAGGGCAGCAGGGGTGACTGGGGCAGGGCCTGAGGTGCCTGGGGCGAAGGTGATGCCCACCCTACCGGGTGAGCGGGCAGGGGCGAAGGCTGAGGGGCTGCTGGGAGGGCGGTGCTGGAAGGGGGGGTGGCGGCTGTACCTGTAGATGGGGGTGGCACAGATGTTGCCGCCACCACAACGGAGCTCCCATCAGAGGACGAGTCTGTGTCACTGATCTCAGCTCCTGTCCCCGCCGTGGAGCTCCCCTCACCCTCCGTCCCACTGGTGAAGTCCGAGTCCGTAGTGTGGCCCTCCATGGCCATGTGGGATGCAGCCCCCTGGTGCTCTGGTGCCACTGCTCCTCCACCTGATGATGCTAATGCACACAAGAACAGGGAGACCAGAAAAAAGGGGGGGACGACAGAAGAAAGACATGTTGAGTGCATGCATTACCGTTACCGTTGGCGGACACGACAGACACAGAAGCCCCCTGCACTACGCCGCGCTCTTGGGCTCCATTGTTCAATTCCTGGGAAATGGCCTGCAAGGCTATGGATGACATCTGCACACATAGATGACACAGGGGCATGACTAGGTGTACTTGGCACTCTACGGAGGTGGGGTGGGGTGCCACATGGCCTGCCTTACGGAGGGGCCTTGCCTACGGAACTCGCCCAGGCCTAGGGAAACCCACAGCCCACCTCCCCCACCCAGACACCTCCACTGCTCGCTAAGTCAGCAGAATGAGAGTGTACTCACCCCCTTGTGGCTGCTGTGATGCCCTCAAGCGCCCATCCAACTCCGGGTAGGCCACCGCCAGGATCCTGAACATCAGGGAGGTCATGGTGCGACGGGCACACCTCCCACGTTGGGAGGCCATCCCCAGCTGAGCCTCCGCCGTCTTCTTGCTCCAGCGGCGAATGTCCTCCCATCTTTTCCAGCAGTGGGTGCTCCGTCTGAGGTAGACCCCCAAGGTCTGGACGTCCTTGGCGATGGCACACCAAATATCTTTTTTCTGGTGGGAGCTGACCTACATGAAATGTACAGGGGAAAAGAGAAGTTATTACGAACTGCACCGTCAAAGTGATTGGCCCCCATCCCTACCCTTGCCATGTGGCACATGCATTCACCGTCTTTCATGCACGTAGCACTCTCCCCCCTTCCTTTTTACATCCAGCCCTCTCAACACAGGCATACCCATACAACATGCTCCCTGTGTACTTACCTGTTTGTCTGGAGGACCGTAGAGTAGCGTGTACTGGGGGAGGACCCCATCCACGAGTTTCTCCAACTCCTCTGATGTGAAGGCAGGGGCCCCTTTCCAGAAACTCGAGCCATTGTCTCATCCAGACCGAGGTCACAGCAGCACTTGCAGTGTAGGTCCTCTCCTGTCGAAGATCAGGTATCGAGTGATTGAACAGATAGAAAATGGCAGCCAGCGCAGGTACCTCACATCCCATTGTCCCACTTTACAGGTCAGGCAGCCGCCATTTCAGGGGCCCACATGGCTTCATTTTCAACTGCGTCACACATACCTAGGCCTTGACTCTACACACATACAGGCCACCTTTTGTGTATGAATGGTGTTCTGTGTAAACTGTGCGTACGTACCTCTGAGTTGTTTGACTCTGTGCTCGCTGTTGTCCTTCATAGGCAACGTCCGCTGGGACATGTGAGGAGATGGCGGCATCCTCCGGTGTACCGACCGTTGGTGGACCTGTCGACAATGATGGAGCAACATGTGATTATCACATACAGGCTTGACCGTGCCACAATCCAGGAACTGTGTACCCAGTTGGAGCCAGACCTGATGTCAGCAATCCACCATCCCACAGGAATCCCCCCTCAAGTGCAGGTGCTGTCAGTGCTCCATTTCCTTGCAAATGGGTCATTTCAAACAACAGTGGCATAGCATCAGGGATGTCCCAGCCTATGTTTTCCAACGTATTGTCCAGAGTGTTGTCTGCCCTTCTGAAACACATGCGGAGCTACATCATTTTTCCTCAGTTGGAGGATGTGCCTACAGTGAAAGGTGATTTCTATGCGATGCGATTTCATGTGATGGGTCAACTCCAGAGGCACCGTGTGTGGCTATTAGGTGAGCACCTGGGAGCAAGACAGTGGGAATGGTTGTCTGGGTCTGGGGATATCCCTCCAGGTTAGTGCGTGTCTAACAGTTGTCCCTCGCCATTTGAAGGTGACTCTGGTTACCCAAACCTGTCATGGCTACTGACCCCAGTGAGGAATCCCAGGACAAGGGCAGAGGAAGGCTACAATGAGGCCCATGGGCGAACTAGGAGGGTGATCGAGCGTACCTTCGGCCTCCTGAAGGCCAGGTTCCGGTGCTTCCATATGACAGGTGGATCCCTATTCTATTCACCAAAGAAGGTGTGCCAGATCATCGTGGCCTGCTGTATGCTTCACAACTTGGCTTTGCGACGACAGGTGCCTTTTCTGCAGGAGGATGGTCCAGATGGCGGTGTTGTGGCAGCTGTGGAGCCTGTGGACAGTGAAGACGAGGAAGCAGAGGAAGAAGACATGAACAACAGGGACTCAGTGATCCAGCAATATTTCCAGTGAGACACAGGTAAAGGTACAGACCTGCCTACTACATGTACTTTAACACTACCACCTCTCTAATGTCTGTCATTTTCACCCAGTGTATGGTCACTGAGTTGTCACTTTCCCTTACGATTTCACAGATGTGGGTCCCACTGTGTGACATCTGCTTAGATTCCTCATGGATAAGAGCTGTGTGACATAGGTATGTTGACATTACAATTGAAAGAACATTTTGTCACTGTAATTGCTAATACACTATTTTGAAATCACAGACAGACTCCAGATTGTTTTGTGCTTTAAGTGTGTTTATTTAAGTGCTCAATATTCAAGAGGGTAGTGAAATGGTGAGGGGTGATGGCGGAGGAATGTCCATGGCAGAGTCCAGTCTATTAGTCTCACAGGTGCATTGCCCATATGGGCATAAGAAGTTGAGATGGGGCAGTTTAAGTATGGACAGGGTGACAAAGTGGGACAGTAGGATGACAATCAGGGTGGTCTCATTTTTTGGCGGGGGTCTTGGCATTGTGCTCTGTCTTGTTCCTGGATCTCAGGGACCGTTTGCGGGGTGGTTCTCCCTCTGCAGGGGGTGGGGTGCTTGTGTGGTGGTCCTATGACGGGGTGTCCTGTCCACTATCGCCGGCAGAGGTGGTGGACAGTTCATCGTCCATGCTAGTGTCAGGGGCCCCTTGTAGTGCCACAGTGTCCCTCCTGATGTTCACAAGTTCCTTCAGCACCCCTACGATGGTGCCCAGGGTGGAGCTGATGGTTCTGAGTTCCTCCCTGAAGCCCATATACTGTTCCTCCTGCAGGTGCTGGGTCTCCTGAAACTTGGCCAGTACCGTTGCCATCGTCTCCTGGGAGTGGTGGTAGGCTCCCATGATGGAGGAGAGGGCCTCGTGGAGAGTGGGTTCCCTTGGCCTCTCCGCCCCTGTCGCACAGCAGCCCTCCCAGTTCCCCTGTGTTCCTGGGCCTCCGTTCCCTGGACCGTGTGCCCACTGCCACTGCCCCCAGGTCCCTGTTGTTGTTGGGGTGGTGGGTTAGCCTGGGTTCCCTGTAGTGGTGGACACACAGCTGATTGACGTGTCCTGGGGACGGAGGTATGGGCCCGCTGGATGGGTGTTGTGCTTGTGTTTCCAGAGGGGGGAAGGTCTGTGGTGGCCTGTGACTGGGTGAGGGGAACCGACTGTCCCGAGGTCCCCGATGGGCCGGGCTGGTCATCTAGATCCAGTTGGACAGAGCTGCTGTCATCACTGTGGGCCTCTTCTGTTGGTGGTGTGGACATGTGTGGACCCTCCTGTCCGGTGACGTTGGGTAGGGGTCCTGCAGGGGTATAAAAGGATGGTTATTACATCTGTGTGTGGCATGGTGTGCAATGGGTGGGTGACCGTGTACCCCAGTGCTTGCATTCCTGTGTGGGACCTTGTGTGATGATGGTTTAGGGGGTTGTATGGGTATGTGCAGTGGGCATGCTTTAGAGATGGGTGTCCATGCTTTGTTGTTGCATGCAGGGCTTGGTGTTGGGATGGGTGGTTTGTGATGTTGGGACATATGTGAGGAGTTGGAGTGCTGGGGATGAAGGTAGGGTGGGGGTATGTGCTGGCATGTAGGTAGGGTGGGGGATGTAATAATTAAGATTTGTCTTACCAGAGTCTATTCCTCCACCTACTCCTGTGAGGCCCTCAGGATGCAGAATCGACAAGACCTGCTCCTCCCATGTTGTTAGTTGTGGGTGAGGAGGTGGGGGTCCGCCACCAGTCTGCTGAACCGCCTGGTGGTGTCTTGAGACCACGGAACGCACCTTACCCCGTAGGTCGTTCCACCTCTTCCTGATGTCCTCCCGATTTCTTGGGTGCTGTCCCACAGCATTGACCCTGTCCACTATTCTTCGCCATAGCTCCATCTTCCTTGCAATTGAGGTGTGCTACACCTGTGATCCGCATAGCTGTGGATCTACCCGGACGATTTCCTCCACCATGACCCTGAGCTCCTCCTCCGAGAACCTGGGGTGTCTTTGCCGTATCATGGGGTGGTGTAGGTGATGTGTGGGGTGGAGTGTGTGGTGATAAGTGTGCTGATATGTAGTGGTGTGTTGTGTGAGGTGCGTGGAAGTTCTGTGGGTGATGGTGTTGTGTGCCTGTGGATGCTGTTGTTCTTGCTGGTGCTGTCTCTCTCTGGCCTTCTTTTGGAATTTTTGGTCGTAGGGGTTTGTGGGTGATGTGGGTGTGTGTTTTATATTATAATAGGTGTGTGGGAGTGGTGTGTGTATGCGTATCAGGTGTGTGTATTTCATATTGTCCAATGTGTTTGTGTTTTGTAAGAGTGTGTGTATTTTGAGCGCGGCGGTGTGTACCGCTAATGGAATACCGCGGTTGAAAAACAGCTGCGTGGATTCGTGTGTTGTGATAGTGTGGGTGTTTTTCTGTTGGCGTGACGGTGGAGGTTTTGTTTTCGCCAGTTTATCACTGACCTTTGGTGTGGCGGACTTGTGTGGGTGTCTGAATTTTGGCGGATTCCGAAATGTGGGTCATAATAGCTGTGGCGGAATTCCGCGCCCGCTGCGGTGTGTTGGGGGTCTTCTGCACGGCGGTAGGCGGCTTTTACCGCCAATATTGTAATGAGGGCCAGTGTCATCAAAATGGATCTCTTTTTCCTTTTCACTTGTGCCTGATATATGAAAAGCAGGCTTCTGAGTAAATCTATTTTAAAGTTTCAACACAACTACAAACTACATAGATCTCCAATCTCACATACACTTCTACCTAATACACATTCTACAATGGACACCAGCCTGGCCACTAGGCCAACTCACCACTCTTCCCAAACTCCACGGCAATGGTTCTGCATACTAGAACTAGAAGCTCAAATGACTTTTCCGTCAGTTATGCACAGGTTAAAAGTCATATCTTAGGTTTAATAGAACCTATTTCCTTCTGAAGCCACCATTCAATCAATAAAAGTGGAACTCATCAACACATACTCAGTTATGAAACATTCTATTTGTATTCAGGACCTAATCAGGGAAATAAAAAAAGCAATGGAGTTGTTCTTGTTTATAGTGAGGAACTAACCTTCACAGAAACACCAGAAATATTTTACAAGTCCTTCAAAATGTACTGGTCAAATGTAGCTTGAACCCAAAACTGTTCTCTACCATTATGGTTAAATTGACCACCACAGCACAATGCCCCTCCCTTGCATGAGTTTCTTAATATAAGCTGTGCCAGCAAGCCTAAGCACAGAAAGCTCAGATAATGGAAGAATTCAATCTGTGGATCAATAAACCCCACCAATGCCAGATAAGCTTTTGTTTCTACTTGTGAAACAGCTGTGGGCTCTAGTCAGATTCTGAATAGTCCAAACTGGTGTTTTTGACAATGGTGAAACGAGCTACATAGCATTACAAACTTAAAGTTAGTCTGATCATTTCTAATATTTTTTTAGATCATACATATGTCCCCAACCCAGGTTGAGCACTAACCAATAAAAACCCATTAAAATCAGTCATTTCAAAAACAATAGTTTGCAGGGCTTTAGTGAGCACCTGAAACCCCTTTCTGGAAGCCAAACAAGAAACATTTAATCACAATGTAAATAACTGAACATAAAATGAGGTCTGGGATCAAATGTGCCAACAAATAGTGGAATGAGGAACTTAATAAACTAAAAGGAAGCTGCCATGTTGAACATAAGAAGATTGATATATGGGTGTTCAGAATAGGCAGAACCATGCTGAGATTTTCACAATTATCTGACTATTTAAATGAGTGAGATTTAAAATTAATTTATTCTCATATGGAAATATCCAAAATATGCCACTTATAACATACATGATATATATATATAAAAAATATATATTATTGTTTTTACACTGATAAATATAAAGTTTACAGGGACGTTATAGTTGAGTTTACGTTTTGCACGCACAAAACCATACACATTCAGCAGTTATTGTTATACTTATGCTAAGAAACTATAACTTGTAGTCTAAAGTTATTTTATGACATGAGTTTTAGTTTCTTCAGATAAGTATAATTATAAGTGTTAGAACTGGCAGCTTTTTAGCATGTCTCCCCTGTCTTTTTGCTTGCTGACCTCCTGTTTTTATGGGTTAGTGGACTCTGTTGTTGCTGGTTTATTGTCTCTGCAGATCAGTGCTAAAGTGCAAGTGCCCCCTAGGTAAATTATACTGTTGACTGGTTTATCCATAATTGGCATATTTGATTTACTGGTAAGTCCCTAGTAAAGTGCACCAGAGATGCCAAGGGCCTGTAAATCAAATGCTACTAGTGGGCGTGCAGCACTGATTGTACCACCTGCATAAGTAGCCCTGTAAACATAGCATAGATCTGCCACTGCAGTGTTTGTGTGTGCAGTTTCAAACTGCCAATTCGACCTGGAAAGTGTACCCACTTGCCAGGCCCAAACCTTCCCATTTGGTACATGTAAGGCACCCGTAAGGTAAGCCCTACGTAGCCCCAAGGGCAGGGTGCAGTGCATTTAAAAGGTATGACATGTACTGGTGTGTTTTACATGTCCTAACAGTGAAATACTGCCAAATATGGGTTTCACTGTTGCAAAGCCTATCTCCCTCAAAGGTTAACATGGGGGCTGCCTTTAAATAACTTTAAAGCGCAGATTCCCTTTGAGGGCAGATAGAAATATGGAGGTTGGAGTCTCTGAACTCACAATTTAAAAATTCATCTTTTAATGAAGTTGGTTTTTAGATTGAGAGTTTGAAAATGGCACTTTTAGAAAGTAGACATTTTCTTGCTTAAACCATTCTGTGACTCGGCCTGTTTGTGGATTCCTCGTCTGGGTCAGTTTGACAGTTGGGCTGTTCACACCTTTCCTCCAGTGACAAAAGGGAGCTGGGGTGTAGCCTGCATATCTTGATGAGCCATCTGAGCTAGAGTAGAGGGAGGAATGGTCACTTAGACCTGAAAGGGCTGTGCCTGCCCTCACACAATGCAGTCTCCAACCGCCTGCTGTGTGTCTGAGGCCTGGCCTGGACAAAGAAGGATCTTGCAATCACTTGAAACTTTGCTTTGAAGTTTGCCAACTTCAAAGGAAGAACAGAGTATAAGAAGCAGACCCAAAACCCCAGACTTTTAGAATCTTTCTGGAATCAAGAGGAACCTCTGCCCAGGAGAAGAGCTGAAGGAGGAGTACTTTGCCTTTACTGTGTTACTTTGCTGGACTGACCTGCAGTTGCTGCTTCTGCCTGAAAAGAGTGCAAAGGGTGAACTTTGCTGTGTTTCCTGCTTGAGAAAGTTCTCCAAGGGCTTGGAGTAGAGCTTGCCTCCTGTTGGAAGTCTCAGGGACACCAAAGACTTCAGTTTCCTCAATCTGCAGCACTGGGAACCATGTGTTTTGTGCTGTTGAAGAGGAGAAACCACTGCGACGCCACCAACAAAGCCTGTGGCCTGCACCGTGGCCTGCCAACACCACAAGGAGCTGCGCTAGCCTGCTTTGCACCGCGACCCTGGTCTCACCGACGCCGTCATCGGACGACTTCACCGAGCCGCTGCTTCCACCGTGACATGTGGGCCCCGACTCCAGCATCGCCAGCACACACCGCAGCCTGGATGTCCCCGACAATGCCGCTCCTGCTGACACCGGTGTCGCTGCCTGCACTGTGCCTGTGGACACTGCTCATGAGGTACCTAGTAAAGCACCATCCCATCCCGCACTGCAGCTCCGGTCCACCGATGCCAGCATCATCAACTCCAGTGTCGTCAACAGGCATCCTGCCATCACCGTGGCCTGTGGACACCACTGGTGAGGGTCACAAAGCACCGTCCCATCACGCACTGCTGGCTTGGGCCTACCGATGACAGTGCTTCAGCAACAACAACGACACTGCCTGCCCCGTGACCTGGTGACACCGCACGTCACACCGCCCTGGTTCACACCATGCCCTTGGTCTCACAGAAGCTGCTGGATGCCGTCACCGAGCCGCTGCCTGCACCGTGACCTGTGGGCACCGCACTTCGCATCGTCCCATTTTGCACCCCTCAGGCCATCCACGCCAGCGCTCCTGACTTCATTGGCCCGGAGTCCGATCCCCAAACCATGTGACTTCAAGGGCCTGACGACCCACGCATCGGCTGTGGAACTAACACCGCAACACCAGCGACACCGCTCTCCAGAGCTCACTGCGAGGATCACAATGCCCTGCAAATCCAAGGTACTGTTTGCGGGTCTTCCCAACACCGTAGCTTGCCCGCGACACCGCGGCCGGCCTGAACTGTTAGTTTTGTTGATCAAAACACCATGATAGCCCCAGGTGGACCTATCGACTTCAAGGAACTGTATTTTTGAGTAAATCTTGCAGAATTCATATCTATTACTGTATGGTGGATTTTTATCGTATTTGGTCTTGTCTTACATAGATAAATATTTGCTATTTTTCTAAAACTGGTGTGGTGTCCTTTTGAAGTGTTTTCATTGATTGATAAGAGATAAGTAATAATGGTATATAATGAAACACAAAGGGTATTGATTTATGTATTAACATTAGGAATTAAATGCTTGATTATGATTGAAGAATATGAGAAATAACATGTTCCAAGATGACCGCCGCAACTTAGTAGTATTGTTTGTCCATCGCTTATGTTGTTGCAACAGTGTTAAAGTTAAATGGAAATGAAAGTATGGACAAATATTTCCCGTGAACAAGGGAGCTTTGTCTCCCGAAACGTGTCGGGCGGGTTATGCTTTTGCCTTTGCTTTTGTCGGATTAAACATTTTCTCTGTGGACATTAATGACTGGAGCGTCTTCCTATATATATATATATATATATATATATGTATATATATATATATATATATATCTACCTAGTGATGGTCCCCACTAGGTAGTTATAGTTAGGACCTAGTTTCTATATAAATGGCATTTTTTTGATTGCCTATATCTTTGGCGCCGCTTGAAGAATCTTCATGAAGCTTTCCAAAAAAATAAATGCCTGTCGGTCAGCTGATGTCTGTGAAGTTTTAGGGTGATCTGTCCTCGGGGGACAGAGAAAAAGGGGAGGTCCCAAAACACATTTTTCCCATTCATTTTTCATAGGGATTTTGAACAACGATAGCGCCAAAAGTACTGGATGGAATTACACTAAATTTGGCAGAAAGGTAGGTCCTGGTCCATAAAGCAAACTCTTTTTGTTTTGGTTGAATTCCATTCAGTAGTCTCAGAGAAATTAAAGAGAATCCAAATTTATATATATAGGGATGCAAAGGATTCATGACTCCTCCCGATCTTGTGCTGAGATCTGATTGGCTGATAATACTTCAACAGCAGAAGCCATTGAAGTGTTGTCAGCCATCTCAGGACTTGGCTGAAGCTGAGTCCAAAAATAAAGTCGAAAATGAGAAAAAGGGACTAAGGTACTAACTCCTGACCCCTTAGCTCTGGTCATTGGGTCCCAGAGGGGCCCTCCAGGGTTAAATAGCATTCTTTTATTTTTATTAATGCTGTTGCAGCAGATCCATGAATCCGCCATAACATTTGAAAAAATAAAGCATTATTATAAAGCCCCCGTGTGGGCTACGTCCTAGGGGCATTGCCCTTACATTTTCCACATTTTCCACAACCTTTCTGTTCTGATACCCAACCTTCCTGCTTAGTCCTCATACTCAAATTACTCTTCACCAGCATGTCTCGCAAGGACCTTGATTTACAATAGGTGATCAGAGGATATGATGTAACCTTCTTTCCAATAACAGGATCAATTCTTATCAGATGCCAATGTTTAGTGATCATTGTCTTAATCTTTGCTGACTAGGACTCACAGGTGGTTGTCGCGTAGGCTCTCATTATCCTAATGAGACTAATGGATTTTTGGGCGGCAAGATCGTTCGCAGTGTGAGGGACTAAGTCTGACCCACAGTGAAGGACCCTTGTCACCCCAAATCCGGGTTTTGCTCCGGCTAACTAGCAGTGCCTCATCTCTCCCGAGGGGAAGAGACAATTGGACAGCCGAGCGCATGACATCTTAGTACTTCCCAGGGAAGTCGTGGTCACTCAGGTCACAACCGGTTCTCTCATACACAGTACGGTCTCATATAGAAATGACAAAGGCAGTTTAAGTTTTAAAGATTGGTTTAATAAAACAACTTCATTTTAGATAGCAAAGCGTGAGCTGCAATAACCAGAACTATACAACACAGTAGGATTAAAATAATAACGATGAGAGTGAAGCACAAGAATAAGGCTATCATAGTGCAACTATATTAGGTTCTCTCTAAGTTATGTTCTGAGCACAGCATGTCAAGCTCTAAGCCTGCCTTTCAGGTTCCCCCAGGAGGACATCAACCCTCATACCTGAGCAAAGGCCTGTAATCTGCATCTGCAACGGGGCAGTCAGCATCTAGTTGTAGGTTCCTGGTCGGAATCTCCCTCTGATGTGTACTAGGACTAGAAAGTGTTTTTATAACTAACACGCAGATGTTCTAAGAAAACGTCCCTACGTAAGAATGCGTGTTTTCTACGAACACTAGAGACTAAACTTCTACCACGTTTACCGGCAATGTACCAGACTATAGCCTTGACTGAAGCACAGGGTGAGCAAGAATGCATTGTTTGAGAACACAGTGCTAAACTAAGCTAAACAGTGTGATAGAAATAAATAAAACAAGACCGTAAAACTGGTTATTGAAAAATAACAGTGCGACAGTCGGTGTACCGTGTGCTGATGTATAGAGCGCAGCAAACACCGTGCCCCATGTATCACAATGTTCCACTGTGGGAACCATCCCAAAGGGTAAACACATAGTTAGTATTCTATGTTTGTCCTGATGTCCCATATGGGGAAATACTGCCTCCAGTGTATTAATTTTTTGCCCCAGTCAAAATGGAGTCTCCTCCCGTTTTTACTGGGACTTTACCCATAATAGTGTACAGTCACCGGGTTTATACCTGGTGTTACTGCATGTGGTTGTGCCGGAGCAGCACGCGCTGGGTTTGTATTTAGTGTCTGCATCACAAATTGTACTAAGCGTCTATATATTGCAGTTAAGTCAGTATATAAGCATCGAACCTCAGCCACTGCCATATTTGCAGCCGCAGGATGTGGTGTATATGTGGCCAATAAAGGCCAGGTAGGACCATCATTACTTAGTGGACCTAACCTTACTGGTAATATTGTATGGGGTAGGGCACCATCAAGCCAATTCTTGATAAGATAGAGGTATCTCTAAGTATGCGTACGCCCTGTATTGTCCAGGCGCGTTCGCTACTGTATATGTATGGAATGTATTTGTATTCCCATCAACTGCTGGAAATGTGACCCAAGAGTCAAAAAGTTCTGTTCTATAGGCTGCGTGGGCGTCCACCACAAACGTGACCGGACCACTCTGTGCCATGAGGCCGTTTGCTAGCAAATGTGCTGTGAGAGGTTGTCTCATGTTAAGAGCTATTTGTACAACCTGGGGATTCGCCATTATAAAAGCACCAAAAGTTCATAGAAGGCACACCAAGGTGGGTTCTTTATCCTTTTAAGGTTCAAGCTTGAACAACCATCCGCTGTAATTAGGATTACCTATAACGCTGTGGTGGAAATCCTCAGTGCCACGGATGTCTCCGCAGAAGTAACTGAGGGATCATTATATCATATTATTTGAGGCCGAGATAAACCGGTGGACCTGAAAATTAGAGCCAGACCAAACGTTGGCGGCGCCATGTCGCATAGGCTCTCATTATCCTAATGAGACTACTGGACTTTTGGGCGGCAAGATCGTTCGCAGTGTGGGGGACTAAGTCTGACCCACGGTGAAGGACCCTTGTCACCCCAAATCTGGGTTTTGCTCCGGCTAACTAGCAGTGCCTCATCTCTCCCGAAGGGAAGAGACAATTGGGCAGCTGAGCACATGACATCTTAGTACTTCCCAGGGAAGTCGTGGTCACTCAGGTCACAACCGGTTCTCTCATACACAGTACGGTCTCATATAGAAATGACAAAGGCAGTTTAAGTTTTAAAGATTGATTTAATAAAACAACTGCATTTTAGATAGCAAAGCATGAGCTGCAATAACCAGAACTACACAACACAGTAGGATTAAAATAGTAACGATGAGAGTGAAGCACAAGAATAAGGCTATCATAGTGCAACTATATTAGGTTCTCTCTAAGTTATGTTCTGAGCACAGCATGTGAAGCTCTATGCCTGCCTTTCAGGTTCCCCTGGGAGGACATCAACCCTCATACCTGAGCAAAGGCCTGTAATCTGCATCAGCATCTGCAACGGGGCAGTCAGCATCTAGTTGTAGGTTCCTGATCGGAATCTCCCTCTGACGTGTACTAGGACTAGAAAGTATTTTTACAATTAACACGCAGATGTTCTAAGAAAACGTCCCTACGTAAGAATGCATGTTTTCTACGAACACTAGAGACTAAACTTCTACCACGTTTACCGGCAATGTACCATACTATAGCCTTGAATGAAGCACCGGGTGAACATGAATGCATTGTTTGAGAACACAGTGCTGAACTAAGCTAAACAGTGTGATAGAAATAAATAAAACAAGACCGTAAAACTGGTTATTGAAAAATAACAGTTTGAGGCTAAATAAAATGTATCTAGGGCAAAGTGCACATATACATATATATATATAAATACACCAGACCACGCTCGTAGGGAGCATCCGATCAGGGTGTGGTGCCAAACCAGCCGAGCAATCAGTAGAAAGTTATGAACACTTCTCAACTAGAGTCAAAAAAAGTTCTCACTCAGCAACCAGTGTCCACCCTTGTTTATTGGCGACTATGCGTTTGGGGCGTAATGGCCTTACTCACATAAGCAAGGCCGTTTATGGCCATAACATGTAATCGGCAGCGACTAAGAGTGGTCACTGGTCGCTAAGTGAGCACCTTTTTTGACTTGAGTTGAGACTTATTTATATATATATATATATATATATATATATATATATATGTATATATATATATATATATATATATATATATATATATATATATATATATAGCCACTAGGTAGTTATAGTTTGGACCAAATTTGTATAGAAAAAAAGTTTTTTGACTTACCTATATCTTTGGCACAGTTTGACGATTCTTCACAACATTTTCCAAAAAATGTATGCCAGTGATTCTTATGCACACCGAATGTTTGGGGGGTGATCCGTCAAGCAGGGCAGAGAAAAAGGGAGGTCAAAAAGTTATGTTTCCCATGTTAATTCCCATAGGACCTTTGAACACGACTACAGCTTGAATCACTGGGTGGAATTACACCAAATTTGGCAGAAAGGTAGCTTTTGGTATGCAGATTACACTTCTGCTTATTTGGTGTAAATCTGTTGAGTAGGTTTGGGGAAATGTAAGGACATTTCAATTTGTATACCTCTGGCAGCCACAACTTCAAGATGATTTTGTGAATAATGATGAGCTTGTTCAGGGAAATTCACCAGTTTAGTTAGATTTATCTCAAGTCATTATGACTTGTGTTCTTAGGTGACTATAACTCGCACCCTCGCCATGCACATCTAATTACCCTACAAATACAGCACTCATAACAGCTTTGATAACAACATTGATAAAGTCACAGTAACATCTACAGTAAAATTATTGATCAGGTAAAGGTGCATGGCGAGGGAGCAAGTTATAGTTACCTTAGGACATGAGTTACTTGAGATAACGTCCCTGTAACCTTTGCTTTCTTAAGTGACTTTCTATGGTTTCTTGAATACTATTTGCAGATTTTACAAGCACAAAACCAAAGAAATTCAACAGGGGCAGTTATACTACTCTCAATACACAATAGCTCATGTTCTAAGATAATTATAATTTGCGCCTCCACCATGCACAATTTTCTCATCAATAATTTTATTACAAATGTTGGAGTTATATTCTAAATGCTGTCACAGAAGATGTCATTACTGATGTAATATGTGGGGAAACAGCAGTGCTTGGAGAGGGCGCTTGCTTTAAAAAAAAAAACTTTTTGCAGATCCTCTGCAAATGTGGCCACAGAAACTTTGAAAAAATGCTATTTGGCCCAGTCGGTGCCCCTGGGGGATTCCAGCACCAGGCCTATGGGGTCAGGGAATTGCTATTCGATTCTATGGAGAATCTGCATTCCTAGATATCTATATTTTTTAACTCTGAATAAATCAGAAAATACTAAACACATTTACACCAAATAAAAAGAGATCTTTCTGGACCAAGATCTACCTTTCTGCCAAATTTGGTGTAATTCCGTTCAGCGATTCAGGTTGGAGTCGTGTTCAAAATCCCTCTGACAAATTGCATGAGGACACATTTTGGGACCCCCCTTTGTTCTCGCCCCTGCCTGTTGGATCACCACAAACCTTTTAAGACATCAGCTGAATGAATTAGCATAAGAATTTTGAAAATGTCGTGAACATTTATCAAACAACGCCAAAGTGATTGTGATTTGCAAAACAGAAAATGCTTCATCTACGGTTATTAGGTCCTAACTATAACTACCTCCTGTATATATATATATATATATATATATATATATATATATATATACAACGTACAAAAAAAAGAAGGCAAAAAAACACCCCTTGTGCAGGGACCTTAAGTCATTCTTTGATTATAAAAACAAATAACAATAATATGGCTGACCATCTATTGGGACTAAGTCCATTTTAATCTTTTATCCTCCCTATTTCTACAACTACTCAGGTGTCACAGATTCAAAACTTTGGAAGAGGAAGAGGTAAATAGACTATTGCTGAAAACTAGTGTAGTTAATAGAACATTGCTTTCCAGCTTTTTTAAAAACTATGCCCAACCCTCACTACAGACTTTACACACATAAAGAATGCATGTTCCTTAGAACTTTCTGTCAAATGATTTACTTTTGCAAGCAAACATTCGACCACTGTTAGTGAAATCACATGCAGTAGGTGCAAAAAGTGTGGACTATTAAAGACCAATCGTAAGAAAGTCATCCTTTTTGCCCTGATTATCCACTGCTTTGGACTGATACTGGTGGTTACTGAATGTAAACTGGTCTCTCCTAACCAGGTACAGGGCCAGTGCCCTGTACTTAAAAGTATATGGTAATTGGTATAATTCTAATTGGCCAAGACAGCCTACCTGTAAGTCTCTAGTATATGGCAAAGCCTGTAGATGTAGAGTCTCCAGTGGGCTTAATGCACTTGGTTGTGCTTTGCTGTGAGGCCTGGTGTCATTTTAAATCCAGACGTGCCTAGCACAGAGGTGTTAAAACAAAACTGTGTCCAAATTCGTCTTTGGAATGAAAAATACTTGCAAAGTTACAAAAAAAACTACCTTTTTGTTACACACAAGTCACCCTGAAGGTCTTCTCCAGGTGCCCAGAGGGTTGGGTGCATTGTTATAAAAAGCAAGGACAATATAAAATATGTTCTATGTGCCCTGGTGAGGAAAAACAGCTGAAGTCATTTTTCCCATTGTAGTGCTGCTAGCCCCATAGGCGAACATGGGAAGGCTTTATTAAACTTTGTTGAACTTTTGATTGGAATTAGCTAGCAACCTATTATCCAAAGTCTCAAAAATAATAGTGACAACAACTTGCCAATGTCTCAAAAATAATAGTGACAACAACTTGCCAATGTCAGCATTGTTATAACTATTACAGGAAAGTAGTTTTAGAACATACTATCCTGAAGCTACCTAAAACAGCTCTGTAAACGTCTCTTCTAATTGGTCAGCCTTTTTACAGCCTGACCCAAGATGCTCCATGGTTGGGTTTGAAGAGGCCTGGGGCTTAGAAAATATAGTCATTTAATGGGAAGAATCTGCATCCCGGAGAAACCAGTAAACGAAGGGGCTGGGGAGATAAACTGAACTTTAAAGGTAGAAGCATAGATTTCATGGAGCCCATGCCAGCCCCCATGTCCTTGATCCCCAGCCAGATGGGAGTCGCCCAGATGGAGTAGGAGAGGGGCTGGAACGGGAGTGAAGGAAAAAGTTAGCCACACCTGTGGGTTGGATTAGCCAGACTTGCACTCCAGGGAAAGAATTTCTCTATTTGTTTTAGGAACTGTGCAGTCTAGGACAAAAATATGCCACACTTCCCAGGAAGTGGTCATCACAGAGGGTGGCAATGTGAACCCCATTGGTTGGGATGTCCCACCTCTTGCTAGCCTAGAATGTGGAGTAAATACGGGAGATCTGCAGGAGCCCCTCAGATCCTGGCCTGAAACATCTGAAGAAGAAGGATTGCCCTGCTGGATCTTTGTAATGCACAACAGAGGACTGCACTCAGAAGTGCTACACCTACTGCACTTTAAAAGCTCCACACAATAAGGACTTTGCCTGTCTTCAAGGATCTGGAGTGGACTTCCTGAGCAGCAACAGGTAGAAAAGTGCTGGCAGAAGCCATCTGCAACATCCACTATAAGGACAACTCCAACTGGGCAGCTTCACTTGGATTTTCTCGAACTGACCAAGTGCATTATGGAAGTTGGAGTCCCAGATCTTAAGAGGTACACCAGAGCTTCTGAGCCCTTGATTAGTGCTGTGGACCATTTCTGACTCTCCAGGAACTTTTCAGAAGACGATCTGAAAGTTTGGGAACTTTTTGCCAGCTTTTGTGAAAAAGCTCCAGAAGTGGACGAGCCTGATGTTGAGAGTCAGGCCACCATTATCAAACTGCTAGTCAGCCTGACCACGCTGCTTTGCCCCACTGCCGGCTCCAGAGCTCCCTGTCATTGGCGCAGAGGCCAAAGACCTCCTAAGACCTACCAAGGCATTGTGCTGAATCAGACCGCTATCATCAAAGTGAACTCTGGATTCAAGGACCCGATCACTCGACGTCAAGAAAACAAAACTCCCAAAAAGTTACTAAGTGAGAAGGTACCTACCACTTAAATTATTTGACCTGTGCTCCATCGCGGACTGCCTAAAACCTTGACTTTGTCCAAGTCCATCTCAAATAGATGGCCTTGTTTGCCACTTTATGCTTTTTGGAGCTAGAATGCACATTTGTTTTATTTAACCTTTAAGAAATCATATCTTTGGATCCCTAAGTTAGATTTTTGTCATGCTGGTGTCATTTTAAAGATAAAAATGTTCTCTATTTTTATACATTTCTGTTGGGTTTTTATTGTGTTGTGTCTTTTAATTATTAACTATATTGGTGACATTGAATGCTTTACACTTACCTGTCTTCTAAGTTAAGCCTGACTGCTCATTGTCAAGCTACCAAGTGCTGAGAAAGGATTAATTTATTGAGGCTTGACTGGACCTAAAAAGTGATTGTGGTATTATCACTAGCTGAAGGTGCATACCGCCACCTACTAATAATCCACTTTCCTACACTGATCATTCATATGTTTTCGCATAATTCGAGGAAGAGAAGTAATGAAAACATTTATTCAGCCAGAGTTTACATCCACAAAAGACCCAAAACTCCATTGGATAAAACCCAGAGAAGAAATCCTGATTTGACTGGATGAAGATATTCAAAAGGTTCTGACGTTGCTGGATGTCTCACATGCATTATTTACAAATCGACAGACATTGCTGCTGAACAGACACCATGACTGAGCATGGATTACAGTGTAATCAATTAAATCCAGTACTTTCTCCTCAGCCGTAGCCAACATGTGTGAGTATGGTCAGATCCCTCATTTCTGCAGGAGAAATGGAGTGTTAACATACCGAGCACTCTCACTATTGCTGTCAACCACATTCATATGCCCTTGGCCCAGGTGTACGAATAACACAAGACAGATACCCATATGTATTCCTATGATGCCCAAATCAACATTTGAACGAAGAAGACGCAGGACAAAGTTACAGAAAGCACCTAAACCGTGTATGCAATAAAGATTTGTTTGTCTGATCAAAGATGGAGATTCTTGTGCTTGGCAGAATAGACCACAATTGGATGTTGACAAGTCATTTACATACAAAATTAACCCTGTGTTTAAAGGCAACAATATTACATTAGACATTCTTTGATCAGTCCTCCCAGTAATCCATACAATCCATTGTGTGGTGTCAATGGGATCTCTGGTAGTGGCATAACTAGATTACTTTAATGTTGTTAATACTGGGTTTCCTAATAAACAGATAAAAATGCAGTCTACAAAATTCTGCAGCAAGTGTGTGTCTGGATTTCTGAAAACATGACCTCATAAAGGTAGCCTTGAATTATTTGAAAAGTTGCCGACATCTGTTCATTGGCATGCAGTGGATATTACATATTAGATATAACTTTAAAACTTCTCTGTACCATTGACGAAAAGCCTGGAATATATACAAAGCCCCCCCATCACCGACCCTCATATTATCTGTGAATCACCAATTAGCCAGTGGGTACGTGGTCACCTACATAAAGAGAACGAAACTAGGAATGGGCTAGGCGCCTAAGTAAAGAAAACGTCAGTAACAGCACAAAATACATTCTCCTAAATATTCACGAAAAAACAAATAAATGTTTTGTACAAATACAAGCACAACTCCAGTAACTGTAACAGGAGCATAGCATCTTGTCAATGTCACAAAGTAATGATAACTGCTTAGTCTTTTGAAAGTTTAAGGCGCTACAGCAACCCACACCTTCTGGGCGCAGTAACTGTGCATATTCTCACACTAGTTTATAGCTAAGGAACATTTGGTTAAAATGTAACTCCAAATTCTTAATGGAGGGACTCCAGTTACTAGCAGACACAGCTTGTTTTTTTTCAGTTGAGAAGTCTAATGCAGATTATGACGGCATAAAGTTATGAAGCCAGTTGCTTTTTAACTTTGCATAGTTTTGTAAAAACTTTGCATGCTTTGCAAAGTTTAAGTTTGCAACAAATTTATTTTTCAAAGGGAAAGTACAGAGGCCTTGGTCGACAGCAGTAAAACGTTTCTGCTGATGCTCAGAACCACAAGTTGCAGCCCAAGTCATGCATCATTGATTTCCTTGTGCCTCCTGCAGTCAGATTTCTCACCCTTTCAGAGCAAGAGCAAATGGCTGCATGCCACTGGAAGTAGGCCGGGTCACTGAAACATTGCCTTTAATGCCTTTGATTGATCTCACACTGAAGTTGAAAGTTTCTCCACATTCCATTATGTGGATTGTCCCATGCCTCAAGCTACAGTTTCGGCAATAGCAGACTTAGGGCCTGATTTAGAGTTTGGTGGATAGGTTACTTCATCACAAACGTGATGGATATCCGTTCTTCTGTATTAAGATTCCCATAGGATATAATGGAATTGTAATACAGCGGATGGGATATCCGTCACACTCTTGACGGAGTAACCTAATTTACCTAACTCTAAATCAGGCCCTTAATTAGCTTCAGTTTAAAAACATCAACAATCCCTACCTGAGGGTCACCAAATTTGTTCTGCTTACAGGAAAAGACAACAGCCTACCTTGATAGTGACACACAGATTGATTCAGCCACACCCAATCTGCGTTCAGTGCACAGACTGTCTGTACGGGCTGGAGTCACTTTCCAAAGTCATTGCACAGTACACACCCATCTATTGCAGGTGCCCTGAGTTCCTCAGGAGCAAGCTTTCAGTCTACCTTCAAAAATTTCCTGTTGCTAAAATGTACCAAGATTTTTCAAGCAAATTAAAGGAAGGAAGGTAGTCTCCACTCCAGTCCCAATTCATGCACTGCCATTTAATCTCCATTCCATTTCTGATCACTTACATTTCAGGAAGACACTTAAAACTGCTTGTATGGTAAAGTAGACCTTCCATATCCCTCCAGTTAGTGTAATAAAACCATGTGGGGCCATGAGTGCTCTTGTGAAAAAAATATTTACATCACATCACTATGAAATGCTGCATTAGTGTTCAGTAGCTGACATTTTATTCACAATTTTTTTATTATTATTAGGAACAATGATGGGAAACCTGTAGTTCCTGCAAGGAAGCCTTGCAGCTTGGAAGTTGGTACCCACAGGGCACGTGCCACATAGAGCTAGTGTGTATATCAGGAGCTTCAGAATAGTGGGCGATCACTCATTGCATCGCATCCACAACATAAAGGTAGAGCAAAAAGGTGCTAAAGTTTGAAGAAAGTGTATTTTTCAGATGTCACCAAATTGAGCAATACACAATACCAGCAATGACAAGGCAGCACAGAGATGGGACCATTACCCCTTTGGAGCCATGATTTTCCTTTGTCAAATATCTAGCTACTGCATATTCACAATATTCAACTGTGGCACAAAAGGAGCTAGAATCTATACAGTAGGAAATCTGCCTTTTGTGGGTGGTCATCCTGTATTTTGGGCCTTTTGCTAGACCCTATATATAACTCTGCATTTTAACCCTGCTAACCAGTGGTAAAGTACTTGTGCTCCCCTTTAAACATGGTAAAATTGGCATATTCCTGATTGGTATATTTAACTTATCTATAAGTCTTTAGTATATGGTACAGAACGTACCAAGGGCTAATAAGTTAAATGTCACTGGTGAACTGCAGCACTTATTGTGTCATCCACTACAATGACAGTGTAAAACATGGCTTCACCCCCACCGCTGTAGCCGGACAGAGCCATTTTAAATATTGCTATTCGG
This sequence comes from Pleurodeles waltl, assembly GCF_031143425.1. Lineage (NCBI taxonomy): Eukaryota > Metazoa > Chordata > Amphibia > Caudata > Salamandridae > Pleurodeles > Pleurodeles waltl. The sequence continues at coordinate 1,139,461,958 of NC_090440.1, forward strand.
CCTGTCAAAATAAACTCCTTTGATGGAACAAAAGCTTCCTTTTAATTATTTACAATACAATTTAATGGTGATGATAGATTTTTGATAATGATTAAGGAAAAGTAAAATTTTGTAAGTCACCTTTTTCCATGGCTGAAGCTCTTGGAGGCTAATTTAGCATATGCTCTCCCTCTTCTGCCAGCCACTAACTAGCATTTAAATAGGTGAGTAATACTGGGGGCACACTTGAAAAGAATGCAAATGGAATGTCAAAACAATTTTCGTGTGTTCACTGTCTGAATGCTCAAAAACCCTACTTTGGTTCTGCTAGCCTTCTGTCTTTCGGATAACTATAGTACGTAACGTACACAAACACCCAGCCCTTAGAGCCCAAATTTAGTGCTGCTGAATATTTTAACTATCTTGAAAGTGGCCAAAGGTGCTAGGGTTGGCCCCAGGAAGTGTTACCCCATTGATTAGGTCATGTCCAGTAGTCATTAACACACACTAGCATGTGCCAGGCATTAATGTGGCACCTCCAGGAGCTCACGTCAGAAGACTTCTATAACTGTGGTAGATCATAAGAGGACTGAACTTACTGTCTGACACCTCAGAAGAGCCCTAAGGGTCTGACCTGCTCTCCCTATTGTACCTAGGGCAAAGACGTTGACTCCACGGAACATTAGAATCATGACCTGTTCAAGCTACAGGGATTCAACAAGGTAAAAGAGGCCTTTCCTCCAACTTGCAGCTGACCAATGTTAACTGAACCTGGAATGGATTTTACTGATGGCCTCTGTCGGACAACCTGTAAGTCTTTGAGTGCCTCCCCTGAAGTCCTTGAGGTGAAATGTACTCATGTGGTGGATTAGGACTTGAAGAACTAAAGTTAGAAGCTAAAATCTTTATCCAGGACAAACATGATTGTGGTAGCCGACCCATGCTGATTCATAGACAGCATTAAATTGCACCTGAGTCGTGACCTCCTGAACTACCTTGATCATTGACTACCAGTAGCACATTGTGATCTTGTTGCTATTCCAAATTAAAAATTTAAAAAGTCATATTTCCAGGTCCCCTTATGGATTTTCTTTGTGATTTTGGTGTCATTTTTGTTTATTCCATTTTATTCTATTATTCTAGATCAGATTTCCTTTTGTTTTGCATTCCAAATTATTACTGTTTGGGTACTACATAAATACTTTACACATTGTTCTAATGTAAGCCATTCTGCTATGTGCTATAGCTACCAGGTTTTGAGCTTAGGTTAATTTAGTGACTGAGGGTTCACCCCAACAAAGGTTGTGTTTATTCCTTGAGGTGAGTAGCCACCAACTCCCTTCACCCCTTCAACAACAATCCAGTTTCTTACATAGAAAGACAAAGTGCTGGAAAAGACAAATGGCCTCACTTTGATGTTTGTTCACTGCTAGGATTTGCTTTGTCAGTGCTTTTTGAATTGTGTTGAAACTAATGGCAAACCCAATAGCAACATGCCACCATCTAGGAAAGGTTATGTTGTGTACTTCCAAGAAGGCTGTCATGTTGCAGCAACAAATATGCTAAACATATTGATGCATCATTCAAGGAGGGTCATTAGACTGCATTTAGATACAACATTACTGCCAACTGTTAAGTATATAAAGTATGGATGCTCACCACTTTTGGCTTTGCCAATTCTTGGGCCACAACTCTACAAGCATTGTAAAAGCCAATATTGGCAGCTGTAGATTACAAGCAGTGGGTGGGGCTTCGATAGGGTGGGAGAGCACCAGTGGGGGAACCCACATTGATGTGAAGAGACAGAGAGAAGGAGGCAAGGCAGAGTGAGAATGAGACTGTCAAAACATGTACCCAAGATGCTTTTATGGGCAGAAGAAATACAAGAATAGGGAGGGAAACTAATAAATCTCGAACAGGAGCTGGAAAGGACAAGATATGCAATCATGAGCAAGACAAGACCCAAGGTCCAGTCTAAATATGAACTTAACGTTTTGGTTATAATGCTCTCTGTTGACAGCCACAGTAGTTTGTATAAAAGCTGCAAAGACAGATACAGAATACGTCTAGATCTATATTACAACAGAAAGCTTTCTATTCTACTATATTAAAATAATGTATATACATACTTTTTCTTGACTGTCCAAAATGCCCTCCTGACGAATATAGTTTTCAATGGTTGCTATTAGACAGATTCACAAACGTGTACTAACTAGGTTCAAAGGCACTGTTTAGCTCAGCAGTGCACACTTTACCATGCCACTAACTAACTGTGCATCACTGCACATTGAGCTACATTCTCATCATCAAGACAAAGACAACCGTCACACGCTGTTTAGTAGCATGCAGCTATTGCTTTTTCTAGCACTAAGCAGCATCCTTCATGAACCTCATTTGTGAAAGGCTTATGTCATGAGTGTAGGGTTAGGTGATCCAGGTAATGGCACAAACAGTATGTACCGACATATGGCATATTTGTTTTGTCGACAGCCTTATTATGATTGTACAGATTTGTTTCTTAACAAAATGAATCCTAGGACGCATTATGTTGGAAGTTTATTAGAATTTCAGACACTGTAAACCCTAGAAGCTGTTAGGAGGGGTGCAAAGTGTTTATCGGTTTCCCCAACGTTGCTTTAGTTCAAAAGAAGTTCGGATAAATGTTAACATCTGATACGTGAGACTGTACTTAAACTCTAATCTCCACGTGAAATCAAGAAGAGGGAAATATAAACAAAATTAGCAAGACAGAAATTTTGACAATAGAACATTTTAATAGGACGGCATAGATTCAAAATTTACAAGGATCTGGAGATACAAATAGCAGTTTTTGTCCTGGAGAGCATGAATGCAAAGGGAGCAGGCTTTTAAGGTATAGAAGCTGTGATCTAAAGAAAAGTATGGATGTGCAGAATGAAGAAATGTACTTAACAAGAGGCATTTAGTCAAGATTTGAAAACTGTTAGTGAGGAATAAGTATGGGTAGCTGGGTAGATAAAATTTAGGAACACAAACAGACAAAAATTGAGGCATAGCACAGTGTTTTTTAAAGACACGTTGTTTCAAGAGAAAAGATTCTGATCTTTAAAGAGAATAGTGGCCCTGAGACATTTTTAGTTTGTGGGAAAATTTATGGGGAGGTGGTGAAGTAAAGGATTGTGCACAACAGGAAGGCCAAGGCAACCTGTTATATGCAAAATATCTTACAGGGAAGAACTCTGAGTTTTGAATATGACACAGAGAATGAAGTTGCCATTTCAGGGTTTGAACTGCATTCGTGAAGTTCTATACAGGGATGAAGAGTTTCAGACCTCCAAAACAATCTTAGTTCCTAATGTGTGTTTTGTTCATGTTATAGGTCTGAACATGGAAATAAGAGCAAGATAATTTGTGCACTAGATGATGGACCGAGTGCTATCAAAGATATTGAAAGAGTGTAACCAGGATTTAACTGAAGTGGTAGAACAAGAGTTGCAAAAGAGAAGGTTAAGATTAAGGTTATGGAGTGACATCACAGTCTGTATTAAAAGTGAAGCATAATTTGTACTGGAACAAATGAAGAAGAGTTTTGTGTCAATGGCAAACAGAGGATGGTTTATGCCATAGGTCTGTAAGAGAGCTCCAAAACATTTGACAAAGGTTAAAGTGGTAAGAGATCCCTTCAGGAAATCCTTGAACCCTGGACGTGCTACTCGAAGGAAAGGACCAATTGTCAATTTAGGCTGTTGTGAGCAGTTTATAAAGTAAGTGGTGTACCCTCTCAGAATGTAACCTCTGTCCTCATGTGAAAGAAAACAGACACACACTGAAAACAAAAATATAGCAACAGCAAGAATATTCTAAGTGGGATTCGCAAAGTTAACGGACAAGCTTTTTGCCAGCTGATCAAATGGATCACATTAATGCTAAATTCAATATATTCTTTAAGGTACCTTTATATATTTCTTCAAAGCAATGACAGAAGCCATGATACACATTAACAATCAGATGCCTGGTATTCTCATGCGAAGAATGTGAGAAGACTTTAAGAAGAAGTTACGATGGGGTAGAGCAAAAAAGCTAGCTTCACTAAAAATGCAGTTTTACCTTGACTATGCAAACTTCAAAACGAAACTGAACTTACTTGAAAAGTCAGGCTTATTTTGCAATGTTCAACACTAAAAAACAAAATGGTTGTACATTTAAAATGAAGGTCACTATACTATATATATATATATATATATATATATATATATATATATATATATATACAAATATATATATAAACATGTCCTCTCACTTATGATCATGAAGACTATCCAGTATGATATATGATTGGGTATGTTGAAGACTGTGACATATCTGTAGGGTGTAGAATGTAGAATGAATCAATTATTTAAAGCAAAGCCATCAACATGGCTTAACCTTATCTGAATCCAAAGTGTAACATTTCAATGAAATATTTGTTTCATTTCAGCATAAACATAACTTTCCATACTCTTTGCTAGAAAAGGCAGGCCAGTGATGGGTGTAGTGACTGATCGTATGGGAGGTGGGAAATTTACCATGGCCAATAGACATGTTTGTGGGATTCTTTCAAAAGTGTTATAGGTGTCAGCTGAAGCTTTTGGCGAGGGAGCTATGAATGCGATCAAAGAAATGACCTGAACATTATAGTCATGCACTCTGTACATGCATTTGGAAGCTCTTATTAAACCAGGTGAACCGTTGTTGCAAATGTGATTGCTGAATGAATAACCAAGCTAAACATTTGACATCTCAGGAGTATACCGAACAACACACGTCATCATAGAACTTGAATGATATTGCGGCTGTAGAATTCACCATTCAGGTTCCAACACCTTTAGAGTTATACGCTGAGGAAAACGGCGTTATACATTTAGGCCCGGCAGAAAGCAAAGCCAATCGCCAAGCCTACTTGAGGACTAACGCATGCTGATGAAGCAAAAAAACGAAGCGAAAAATAAGCTCTAAGAGGGAAAGCAGTTTGCCTCTACATGATACTGAGCACATAATGCAAAGCTCTCCACTAATTTGAACTTAACTCATAAGCTATAATGTGAAAGATATATGTGACAGAAAATGAAACTTTAGGCAGTGGAAGTTAGCAGGTGCACAGATGATTTTGTAAGAAAGAAGAAAAGCACCTTGAAAAATACAAGTAAATACAAGTAATATACACTCCAAGATGATTGGATAGTTATTTTGCAAATCCTAGCTTGAAGACGTTAAAATTAAAAGGAGGCTGAACACATCAGAAGCAGGATTTGTAAGTAGCTAGAGTAAAACATGGATGTAGAAACGTTGCTGGGGGTTAAACAACATGACATTCTGTAATAAGTAATTTAAAGCAGTATAAATCATCATAACTCTGAATTAGTTCACAATCACCTCCCTGCTGTATCTCTGTGTAAACAGTAAATAACATCTATAGCCATGAGTCTATTTATTTCAATGACATATTCACCTTCATTGAGTCTTCGAGATCACTGTCACAAGAGCTTACCTTGCCATCACCATTTTCAGTAACTGTTATTGCATAAGAAGGAGCAGTGCCTTTATGAGCTGCAGGATTATGAATAGTGCATATGCGTAACTGTACAAGGATGTAAACAATTGGTAAAGCTGTGATTATGGTAAGCATTACTGCAAAGATCTTCATTTCCATTACCCAAAGATGCTCTTCAGTCATGGCCATATCCCTCCAGCATCTAGAATAAATGTGTCATGTACCATGCTTAACTTTTTAACACTGTCCCTAATGGTGTCTTTTTGTACATGAATGTTGAGTGAGGTGTTAGAGATTATTACGGCACATACACCACCCTTGGCCTCCAGAGATACAATCTGAGCCATTCTGCTAGGTAAGATGTGCATTTAAGTGATTTTATAAAACACCGAACACAAATGCTGACAGGTTTTCCAGTACATGGGCAGTTATTCTTGCTTATGGATTTTCTCTCCTTCCCCATACATGGGGAAGAAAATGGAGAAAAAATGTATTGATTTCAGAAATGGAATAGGGAAGTCGTTCATGATGTGGAAACTTGTTAGGAGTGTGACAACTAGCAGGAATAGCATATTCCTCCTCAATCTACAAGCAACCAGGGAAACACTTGTTTACTGTAAACAAAGTATGTGCTAGATTCCGTATTGCGTTCAAAGTGAGTGTACAGTACTCGTGGCAATTCTAAATTAACAAAGCAGAGATCAGGGGTCACACCAAGAACTGAATCACACTCACTGTGTCCAACAAAGATGATGTCATTGTGCATTTCACAGATCAACCCAAATACAGAGTATCCATGGTGGATTGGTGAAGGCATTATGGCCCTCATTATGACATTGGTGGTAAATCCCACTTACTGCCACGCTGACTGCTGCCAACTTACTGCCACGGCAGCAGATATCTGTTCATCATATTATGACACACACAGTCCGCCAGTATTCTGCCACAGACAGAAATCCGCCACACCAAAGGTCAGTGATAAACTGGCAATATCAAAACCCACACTGTTACGCCAACAGAACTACGCCCATCACATTATGACCCACGAATCACCACGACGAACATCCAGCGGTGGTAAACCATTGGCGGTACATACCACTGCGCTCAAAATGGACACACACAAACAAAACAACACCACATTGGACAATTTGAACAACGCACACCTGACACCCATTAACACACCACACCCACACCACTATAAAACACACACCCACATTACCCACAACCCTTTACCATTACAAGCAATTGCCAGCAGAGAGACATCAAGACCACAGACACAACCAGAGCCACACACCTATACACCACTCACGCACCCCACATTAAACACCCCAACACTTTACCAAACACACCCTCACCTACACGCCTTACACAACAACCATGGCACCACAAAGACACCCCGGCTTCACAGAGAAGGAGCTAAGGGTCATTGTGGAGGAAATTCTCAGGGTAGAGCCACAGTAATTTGGAGCACAGATGCAGTACATATCGATAGCTAGGAAGATGGAGCCATGAAGGAGAATCATGGACAGGGTCCACGTCGTGGGACTGCATCCCAGAACTAGGGATAACATCTGGAAGTGGTGGAATGACCTACGGGGGAAGGTACGTTCCATTGCAGCAAGACACCAGCTCACTGTACAGAGGACTGGCGGTGGACCCCCACCTTCTCCCCCACAACTCACAGCATGGGAGGAGCAAGTCTTGGCAATCCTGCATCCTGTGGGCCTGGCCGGAGTAGGAGGAGGACTGGACTCTGGTAAGTCAACCCTCTACTACTACCACCCCTCTACCTGCATGCCATCACATACCCCCACTCTCACACTCACTCCCATCACTCCACCACCTCCCACACACACCACCATCACATCTCACCTATCCCAATGCAAACCCCTGCATGCTCTGCCAATGCATGGACACCACTTACAGTCCTGCATGGACACTCATCACTAAAGCATGCACACCATAGAGAACTAACAATCCCACCATACACCAACAAACACAAGTGAAAGCTGCCAGGGCAAATACAACCAAAGAGGACAAGCCATAGATGCACAATATGTCAGACACAAAAACCATAACACATCATTTACATCCCCACAGGTGTCCCAGCCAATGTCAGTGGAGAGGAAGTGCCAGCAATATCCAGTTCCCCACCAGAAGAGGCCCACAGTGATGAAAGCAAATCTGATCTTCAGGATATGGATGACCATACTGGCCCATCAGGGACTTCTGGACAGCCGGTTACACAGGCCCAGACACACACCACCACAGAGCCTCCCTCATCAGGAAACACCACCACAGCACCCTCTCAGCGTACCAACACCTCTATCCCTAGGACATGTCAACCAGCAGTGTGTCCACCTCTACAGGGACCCCAGGCCACACCTCGCACACAAGACAATCAGGGACCTGGGGTCAGTGGCAATGGGCACACCGTTCAGGGGACAGAGGCACAGGACAACAGGGAAACTGGGAGGACTGCTGTGCGCCAGGGGGAGGACAGGCCCAGGGAACCGACTCTCCAGGAAACACTTGCAGAAATTCTGGGAGCCTACCAACATTCCCAGGACACGATGGGCCAGTTCCTGGACAATGTGCAGGAGAACAGGCAGCTGCAGGAGGGGCAGTACCAGGGGATCAGGGAGGACCTGCAGGCCATCAACAACAACCTGATCCCCATAGCAGGGGTGCTGGCAGACATGGCCAACATTATGAGAGAGGCAGTCACACAACAGAGGGCCTTTGCCACTAGCCAGACATCTGAACAGCCTTCCACCTCTGCTGCCGCTAGTGGCCAGGAGGCCCCACCACCGGACTCACAGACCACAAACACCCCTCCCCCTGCAGAAGGAGAATCACCCCGCAAACATTCCCTGTGACCCAGACAGAAGCCAGAGACACTTGCCAAGACCCCAGCCAGGAAATGGGACTCTCCTGATTGTCACCCTTGTGGCCCACTCTGTCACCCTGTCCACCTTGAACTGCCATTGCTCCCCTTCCTATGTCCCCTTGGACAATGCACCTGTGCAACAAACAGACTGGAACAATACCCTGGACTTTCCTCCATCATGACCCCATCCCATTGTACTTGCCCCTCTACATTTTAGCACTTCCATAAACACCCTTGGAAAAAAAAGTCTGGAATATGTCATATTTTCCAATTATGTATACATTGAAACAGGTACAAACATTGCAATTCAACTGAACTGAAAATGAGCATAGATTAATGACCTATAGCTGGCTGCAGTGATCACAGCACGAGTATATGTGAGGTCAGCAACATCTGAAAAATGAATTGCCAGAGGGAACAGTAAGTGGGCATAGAAGTGGGAAATATCAGCATGCCAGTGCCACACAAATTCAAACAAATGTCATTGAAATGTGAAGTAACACTGCCCTACCTGTATGTCATTGGAAGTATTGTCTGATCACTGATGTTCTGTTGTCCTCATCCTCATCCTCTGCCTCCTCATCCTCACTGTCCACAGGGTCCACTGCTGGCACACGGGCATCTCCAGCCTCCTCCTCCTGCAGGAATGGTACATGGCGCCTGAGGGCAAGGTTATGGAACATGCAGCATGCCACCACTATCTGGCAGACCTTCTTGGGTGAGTAGCACAGGGATCCACCTGTTAGATGGAGGCACCAGAACCTGGCCTTCAGGAGGCCAAAGGTTCTTACAATGATCCTTCTGGTTCGCCCATGTGCCACATTATAACGTTCTTCTGCCCTTGTCCTGGCATTCCTCACAGGGGTCAGCAGCCATGATAGGTCTGGGTAACCAGAGTCAAATGCAAATATTGAGGAACAACATTTAGCCACACACTATCCTATGTGGCCCACACCATACTCATACACCAACATATACTAGGTGGGAACCAGGCTCACCTATTAGCCACACCCTATGCCTCTGTAGTTGGGCCATCACATTTGGGATGCTGCTATTCCTTAGGACAAAGGCATCATGCACCAACCCAGGATACTTAGCATTGATGTGGGAGATGTACTGGTCCGCCAAGAACACCATCTGTACATTCATAGAGTGGAAACTCTTACAATTTCTGAACACCTGTTCATTCTGACGTGGGGCAAATGCAATATGTGTTCCATCAGTCACCCCAATTATTTTGGGTATATGTCCCAATGCATAAAACTCGGCCTTCACTGTGACCAAATCTTCAACATGGGGAAGTACATTGTAGCTGCACATGTGTTTACTCAGGGCAGATAACACTCTTGTCAGCACTATTGGTAACATTGGCTGTGACATTCCTGCTGCCAAGCCCACTGTCACTTAGAAAGAACCAGTTGCCAGGAAATGGAGAACTGATAGCACTTGCACAAGAGGGGGGATCCCAGTGAGGTGACGGATAGTAGATATCAGGTCAGGCTCCAATTGGGCACACAGCTCTGTGTTTGTGGCCCTGACCAGTCTATAGGTGAGGATAATGTGCCAGTCCTCCAGTATTGCCAAGTCCACCATGGGTCTGTACACGGGGGTATGTCTCCATCTCCTATTCAGCCGCAGCGGTGGGAATATATGGGGCAAACAGAGAGGAGCCAGTCACAAACTGAACAATTGAGCTACAAAAGAACTTTGCATGCTGTCAACTTGTAATGGGTAAGTGTGATGTGTCCAGTATGTCCTAATTTCACCAGTGACGCAGCAATTTTCCAGGGCCAGCCCCCCCCACCTGAAATGGCGTCCGCCTGTCCTGTGTGGAGGGACAGGTGGAAGTGAGGTAATTCCGCTGACGTTGTGTGCCATTGCGGGAGGAGGTCGGGAACCGCCGTGCAATTCCTCATTGGTTAACATTGGGCTCTATGGGTTACAGTGGCCAATGGTGATCTACGCCGGCGGTGACGGTATGCACCGCCGATGTTGTGTCTGACATTTTCTATCTGATCCCTCACTTGCTACCTGATCTTCCACAGGAGAGGACCTACACTGCATGTGCTGCAGTGACCTGTGTTTGGAACCTATCATGGCCCGTGTGACAGGGAAAGGGCCCCAGCCTTCACTTCGAAGGAGTTGGAGAGACTGTTGGATGGGGTCCTACCCCAGTACTTACTGCTGTAGGGGCCTCCAGACCAACAGGTGAGTACACTGTGGGTACAATGCATGTGGCATGAATGCATGGAGTGGTGTGTGTGAAGGCCTTGTGTAAGGGTGGTGGTTGGATTTCTTCTGGGCGGCGTTTAGGTTGTGTGCTGGGCCATGTGCGTGTAAATGGTGATGTGAAGGGGTATGGTGGGCCATAATTGTAACAGGCAGGACTGTTTGGCTAAAACTATTTTCCTGTGTGCATTGCCTCTGCAGGTCAGCGCCCATCAAAAGAAGGGTATATGGCATGCTATCGCCAAGGAGGATGGACCCTGGGGGTCTATGGCAGGTGGAGCACCTACTGTCGCAAACGGTGGGAGGACCTGAGATGCTGGGCACGGAAGACCGCAGAGGCCCAACTGGGGATGGCCTCCCAACGAGGAAGGGGTGCCCGTTGAACCCTGACCCCCATGATGGCCCGCCCCCATGACTGGCAGTGGCCTATCCTGAGCTGGATGGGCACTTGAGGGCATCACAGCAGCCACAAGGGTGTGAGTACAGTGCCCATCATTACAACTAACAAATGGTAGGGTGGTATCCGGGTGGGGGATGTGTGTCAGTGGGTGCCCCTAGGCCAGGCCTGCCTGGTGGTTAGGATTCAGAAGGGCAAATCTTGCTACCTAGCTCGTAGGCATCCATTACTGGTCAGGGCTGCGTGGGTCCCGGATGTGCTGCATTTGGCGGTGTGTGCCCCTCCTCATGCCTTGGTTGCTAACTATTTCTCTGGTAGTGCTATGGCATATTGCGTAGGCCTGTTCCCTGTGTGTGAGGTTGCTGTGTACACCAACGGTTTTGTTACTGCAGCCATTGACCAAGTGTATCCTTTGTCTCTTCCCCCCCTTTTTGTTTTGTCATGCTGTCCTTATGTGCATTAGCATCATCTGGCGGAGGAGCAGAGGCACCCGCAATGGAGGGAGCTGCATCCCACAGGACCCAGGAGGCAGAGTCTACCAATGCTGAGGGCACCAGTGGGACGGAGGGTGAGGGGAGCACCACGGCGGCGGAGACTGGATGGGACAGTTCTGACACAGATACCTCCTCAGATGGAAGCTCCCTGGTGGTGGCGGACACCTGTGCCCGCTCACCCAGGAGGGTGGGCATCTCCTTCGCCCCAGGCACCTCAGGCCCTGCCCCAGTTAGCCCTTCTGCCCTGAGTGAGGAGGCTATTGACCTCCTGAGATCCATCTCTGTAGGGCAGTCAACCATTGTGAATGCCATCCAGGTGCTGGCAGCCCAGATGCAACAGACTAATGCATTCCTGGAGGGCATTCACACTGGATTGGCAGCCCAACAGAGATCGAACCAGGCTCTGGCCAACCTCTCTGAAGACAGCCATTGTCCCTGTTTCTACCCTCCCCCCTCCAACTTCCTCTTCCCTGTCCCATTCTCCTCAACCCCAACCCATCCAAAGCACACAGGCAGACGAGCATGCACACAAGACAACACACAAGCGTGGGACAGGCAAACACAAGCACCACACTTCATCCCACAGGCACTCACACAAACACTATCCAGATACAGACACACCAGCATACACTATTCCCACTGTCTCTCCCTCCACCTCCTCCTCTACCTCCCACCCAGTTCCGTCCACTCTCACACCTGCAGGCACTACATCATCATCCACTACCAGCATCATAACCACACCTAGCAGAATACACACCTCACTGGCAGACACCTCCACAACAGCCATGCACACATCCCCTGTGTCCTCTCCCACTGTGTCTATCCCCCCTCCTAAGGTTCACAAACACAAGCACTCAGATACCCAACAGCCATCCACCTCACAACGGCATACAGGCCATGCACCTGCACCCAAAAGCAGCAGACAGACACCTCCAACAACCACTCCCGCTTCCTCCACTCCCATTCCTTCTCCCTCTTCCCGCCCCAATGTCCCTAAAAAACTGTTCAATCAATCAATCAATCAATCAATGCATTTGTAGAGTGCGCTACTCACCCGTGAGGGTCTCAAGGCGCTGAGAGGGGGGGGGAAGGTTACTGCTGCTCGAAGAGCCAGGTCTTAAGGCACTTCCTGAAGGTGAGGAGGTCCTGAGTAGTTCTTAGGTGTGCAGGGAGGGAGTTCCATGCTTTGGCTGCCAGGTAGGTGAATGATCTTCCTCCGGTAGTGGTTCTGCGGATGCGTGGTACGGTGGCGAGGGCGAGGCTAGCTGAACCGAGCTGACAGGTGGGTGTGTAGAACGAGAGGCGTCTGTTGAGGTATTCGGGGCCCATGTTGTGGAGTGCTTTGTGTGCGTGAGTGAGGAGCCTGAAGGTGATCCTCTTGTTGACGGGTAGCCAGTGTAGGTGTTTCAGGTGGGCGGATATGTCGCTGTGGCGAGGGATGTCGTGGATGAGGCATGCGGAGGTGTTCTGTATGCGTTGTAGACGTTTCTGAAGCTTTGCGGTGGTACCTGCGCAGAGGGTGTTTCCGTAGTCCAGATGGCTTGTGACGAGGGCGTGGGTAACTGTCTTTCTGGTTTCGGCGGGGATCCATCGGAAGATTTTTCGGAGCATGCGTAGGGTGTTGAAGCAAGATGAGGAGACGGCGTTGACTTGCTTGGTCATTGTGAGGAGGGGGTCCAGGATGAATCCGAGGTTGCGTGCGTGGTTTGAGGGGGTTGGTGCGGTGCCCAGAGCCGTGGGCCACCAGGAGTCGTCCCAGGCGGACGGGGATTGTCCGATGATGAGGACCTCCATTTTGTCTGAGTTCAGGTTTAGGCGGCTGAGCTTCATCCATTCTGCAACGTCTTGCATTCCTTCCTGTAGGTTGGTTTTGGCGGTTGTTGGGTCTTTGGTGAGTGAAAGTATCAGCTGTGTGTCGTCGGCGTAGGAGATGATGTTGATGTTATGTTTGCGTGCGATGGCGGCGAGCGGGCTCATGTAGATATTGAAGAGGGTTGGGCTGAGCGAGGAACCTTGGGGTAAGCTGCAGATGATCTCGGTGGGTTCTGAGCGGAAGGGAGGAAGGTGGACTCTCTGTGTTCTGTTGGAGAGGAACGAGATGATCCAGTCAAGGGCCTGTCCAAGGATACCAGTGGTGCGGAGGCGGGATGTTACGGTGCGATGGCACATGGTGTTGAAGGCAGCCGAGAGGTCCAGGAGGATGAGGGCAGATGTTTCTCCGTTGTCCATCAGGGTTCTGATGTCGTCGGTGACTGCGATGAGGGCGGTTTCTGTGCTGTGGTTGGCCCGAAATCCAGATTGGGAATTGTCGAGCGAGTTGTTAGCTTCCAGAAAAGCGGTCAGCTGCTTGTTGACAGTCTTCTCAATGACCTTGGCCAGGAAGGGGAGGAGGGAGATGGGGCGGAAGTTCTTCAGGTCGTTGGGGTCAGCCGTGGGTTTTTTCAGGAGGGCGTTGACTTCCGCGTGTTTCCAGCTCTCGGGGAAGTTGGCTGAAGAGAACGATCTGTTGACGATGTTCTGGAGATGGGGGGCGATGACGGAGTCGGCTTTGTTGAAGATGTGATGGGGACAAGTGTCCGAGGGGGAGCCGGAGTGGATGGTGTTCATGATGTTTCTGGTCTCTTCTGAGCTGATGGGGGTCCAGGCGTTGAGAGTAGTGGTGGGGGCAGTAGGTTCGGTGGTAGGGTGCGGGGTCTGGGGTCCGAAGCTGTCGTGTAGGTCTACGATCTTACGGTGGAAGAATGTAGTGAGGGAGTTGCAGAGTTCTTGTGATGGTGTGATGACGTTGGAGCTGGCGTTGGGGTTGGAGAGCTCTTTGACGATGTTGAAGAGTTCTTTGCTGTTGTAGGTGTTGTTGTCTAGTCGCTCTTTGAATGATGTTCTTTTGGTGGAGCGGATCAGCTGGTGGTGTTTACGGATGGTGACCTTGGGGGCTGTCATGTTTTCTGTGGTGCGTTCCCTGCGCCAGGTTTTTTCGAGGGTGCGGCAGGATCTCTTGGATTCTTTGAGGGCGTCCGTGAACCACAGGGGTTTCATGATGCTGGAACCGCAAGGGTGGTTTTTGAGTGGTGTGAGGTTTTCGGCGCAGTTGGTGATCCACTGTGTGAGGTTGTCGGCTGCGTTGTTGGCGTCGGTGACAGTGGCCGGCGGGTTTTGGTTAAGTGTAGAGAGGAGCTGCTCTGTGGAGATTTTGCTCCAGCGTCTGCGCGGGATTTGTTGTGTGCGGAGGTGGTGAGTCCAGGCGCAGACGGGCGCAGACACGCTTGCCATTGGCGTGCCCGCTGCGCGCGGCCGCCATAAGAAGGGAGGGGCGAAGGAGGGATCAGCTGGGAGGCGGGAGGGAGAGCGAATGGGAGCAGGGGGGCGGGGCCGCAAGGGTGGCAGCGACGGAAAACACGGGAAGCGCTAGGAAAGCGGGAAAAAAGCAGACGAAGAGCCAGAAAAAGGCAAAGAGCCAAGTGTAAACTAACACAGAAAGACAGTGAAACTATACCAAAAAGAAGCCAAGTACAAACAGGGATACAGAGGAGAGAGCCAAGTGAGACAAAGACAGACAGAGTAACGATACCAAACAGAAGACAAGTGCAACAGGGAGACAAGGAAGGACCGACAAAGGAGGAAAGGAAAGGTAAGAAGGCAGAAGCTAGAAGCTACCTGGCAGGGGCCTGGGCAGGCGGAGCTGCAGCGGTGGGGAAGCGACCTACCCGAGGGTCCTATCCACAATTGACCTCTTTGCTATCCCTCCCCCCATCCTGCACGAATAGGCAGGTTTGGAAGAGCCCAGCCAAGCACCTCAGCCACCCAGTCCACGGGCCCAGTTGTCACCACACCCACTCATGGTGGAAAAGGATCCAGGCCACATATCCTGAGGGTAAAGGAGCCTGCGCCAGGCAGCCTCAAGGGGAAGGAGCCTGCCCCAGCTGCCAGGAAGATAATGGAGCCTGCACCAGCAGGCAAGAAGGAAAAGGAGCCTGCCTCAGCTGCCAGGAAGACAAAGGAGCCTGCACTGGCAGGAAGAAAGACCAAGGGGCCTGGGGCAGGAACTGTGACAGATCCCCCACCACCAACCATGGTTGAGCAGCAGTCCGAGGTTACAAGGGATAGGCAGGTGCCTCCCCCCCCAGCAACATCACAACCTCCACTGAGCAACCGTCTGAGGTTGCAGGGGATGGGCAGGAGCCTCCGCCCCAGCAGCACCACCACCTCCACTGAGCAGCTGTCTGAGGTTGCAGGGGATGGGCAGAAGCCCAGCAGCAGCACCACCACCACTGAGCAGCCGTCACCCCCGGCAGACGGTATGTAATCCTGCCTCCATGGTGCTGTGCGGCCTGCCCCCTGCAAATCCAGTGAGTATGACACGCACCTGAGAGACTGTGACCTCGCACTCCCCAGGATCAAGAGCACAGGGCACGATGCCCCCTCCAGAACCAGTGGGCAAGACACCCACATGCCCAACACTCCCCAGGATCAAGAGCACAGGGAACGATGCCCCCTCCAGAACCAAAGGGCAAGACACCCACATGCCCAACACTCCCCAGGATCAAGAGCACAGGGAACGATGCCCCCTCCAGAACCAAAGGGCAAGACACCCACATGCCCAACACTCCCCAGGATCAAGAGCACAGGGAACAATGCCCCCTCCAGAACCAAAGGGCAAGACACCCACATGCCCAACACTCCCCAGGATTAAGAGCGCAGGGCATGAGGCCCCCTTCAGAACCAGTGGGTAAGACACCCACATGCCCAACACTCCCCAGGATCAAGAGCACAGGGCACGAGGCCCCCTCCAGAGCAAGTGGGCAAGACACCCACTCGAGAGACTGTGGCCTTGCACTCCCAAGGACCAAGCACAGGGCATGTTGCCCCCTCCAGGAAACAGTGGTCTTGTTCCATCTCCCGGCTGAGGTGCCCCCGTCCCCCTGAGGTGCCTGCCTATTTACCAACTGATGCCCCCGCAGTGTTCTCTCCGTGTTGATGCAGGTGACATGTGGCCTTGGACTTTGGCCATGTGGCTTACGAACATTGTGGACTGGACTGTGCCCCTTTTTGTATACATATGTGTATATCTATTATCTTGCCTAACTTATTTTTCATGCTGTGTTGCTCTCTTTACGTTCACTTTTTCGAAATCGTTTTGTCCTTGCATTATTCATCCGAGGTACGGGGTCACATTGTTTTTGTAATGCAACTGATTGTGTGTATGGTGTTGTGGGGGTGTGTGTGTGTGGTGCATGTGTGTGTGTCACTGTCATTTTCCTCCCCCCCTCCTTTGTGTGCTAGGTGGATGTACTCACCGTCTTCGTCTTCACCAGCGTTGGTGTTCGTGGTGGAGCAGAACGTAGAAGATCATGGGGAAGACATGCAGTTCCGGCTCCATGGCGGCATGGTTCTTCCCTGTGTCTCCAATGGTGAGTCCTTTCACTTCTGTTTCCACCTGGCTTTTGATGTTGTTGGGACCGCCCTGGAAAAGGTGGCGGTTTGCAGGGTCATTATATGGTGGGCAGAACATTGACTTTTGCCTGGCTGTAGGTGGCTACTGCCATGGTGGCTGTTGATTCCGCCCTGGCGGTCGGTGTGGTACATTGGCTGTCTTTCTGAGATCTTTCTGTCATGTTCATAATTTGGCTGTAGTTACCGTCAGCCTGAGGGCCTATGTGTTCATCGGGAAAGTGCAGGCCTGTGTGCTCTATAGGCAATTATTGAAAGGAAAGAAAGTCACTCCTGTAGGTGTTGCCCAGAAAAGCATAGGTCAAGGCAAGTTGCTTTTTCGTCAAGGAGCACAGAAATCATTTCCAAGCCTCTGGGAGTCAGTGGGCAAATGAGTGCAAATCCAGCAACGTGAGAGGATTAAACTCTGTTGGTACCCCTCCAATAGGTGCAAGTAGGGGTTTTCCTAAAAAATGAAATGGCAGCATCTCAGATGTACAGCAGACATTGTACAGTTATATCCCACAGCTTCCTACCTCGATGAGGTAGCAGACAGAGATTCAGAGAACACAGCTTTCAACAAAGATGGAAGGTCAAACCCACAGTAGGATTTAGTAGTGGATCGGCAGTCAGTCACCTCGGGTGATCAGCACATGCAGGTGACGGGCTCCCTCATCTTGGTTCCAGAGCAGATGAACGTACTGATCCAGGTCCAGAAGCTGGAGATGTGCTAGAGATAGGATGCACAGCAGAAATAAGGTAGTGGATGTTTAGCGCTGCAGAAGCAAGCTTATAACGAACGAGTGGTTCAATGCAGCAGGTTTTCAGCATTTTTTAATAGTGTTGGTGGCAAGTAGAACTTGGTAGGACCAGTTCCAGCATGGTCGCAGATTGGACTTTCATTGGTAAATCTTCACGAATACCTAGCAACTGGGTTTCAGGGCTTGGAAAATTGCAGTTGGGTGCTCTGGCAGGAAAGCTCCGAGCCAAGAGCAGAAAATGTAGAGACAGCAAAATAGTCGCCTGCAGTACTCTACAACCACATCATCATTCAGTTGGAAATTTAGATTAGCAGTTAAAAATGTTGGATTAAAGGGAAGCATCATGGGTATGCTGATGACTATTTCAATGGATTTAACTTTGTTTTCTGGGAAAGTATGGATGGACCAGACTTTGAATGGTAAGCACAGTGATTTGATCCCTAAGGCTTTACAAACGTTCAGGGCTACCAAGAAAACAAACTATCATCCTCGATTATTGCAAAGGCAGAGAGCACTCCAAAGCATGTAATGAAATCTCTCAACAGTTTCATAGCTACAGTCACCGTTTCTACATGTGCACAGCAATAAGTCAGCCTATCCCAAGAACATGTGTACAATTACAAGGACACAGAAGTAGAAACAGCACTTGGGTATATAAATGAAGCCCATTTGTAGCTGGACGAAGTGCCCCCTAGGAAATGGGTGGGCACCAAGGGGGTCCTGATCCCTTTCCAATTATTATGGGTTTGGAATGTCACACAAGAGCAGCAGTACTGATCTTCTGTAGAATGTACCATAAAGCAGTATAAATCATCATATTTCAGTTTGAGTTCACAGTCCTCATTTCGAGTGGCCACCTTAATTCCATGGGGCCAGTTGCAGCTGGTACTGGCCACATAAGAACAATGAAATCCACATAACACTGCCTGATCCAGACCTTTTGGCTGCTGAAAAAGAGGAATTACAAAGGGAACTTTGACGCAGAATAACCAGTTTCCTAAGCAATTTCTTATTTCAATAACCTTTAATCTATCCAGTGCATGTGTGAGCCATTAGCTGACACTGGGGAGGTATTTAAAGTCCCCTCTGGTGTTTTGCACCAGAGGGAGCCCTTTATGTTTTTTCTTACACCAGACTGCTTAGCAAGAGCTTCCTGGGCAGCCTGATTGTTATTTTTTTCTGTAATGATGATCAGCACACAGGGTGCACTTACTTCATTTCAGAAACTTGAAAGTAAAACAAGCCGATTGGCTTGCTTTCCCTGAATCTGTGCTCAGGGACATATCTCAGTTGTACAAGCAGTGATTCTCTTGGGAGGGGTATTGTTGAAAAGGGGAGAATCTTCCCTTTCCAATGCTACCTCTGCCCAGTGGATTCCTGCTTGGGGATAGCCGCAGGAGAGTGATCCAGAAGCAGGGATCCACCCACTAGGCATCAGGGATGGAGGTAGTGACCCCTTAGGTAAGGGTTTGTGCTCCACAGCAAACTGATTATTTCAATCTTCCTGCCTTCCCCGGGTGGTGTAGTGGGGTTATTAGTGCGTCTGACCTCAATAAGTAAACTTACAAGGGGATGCGACTAGGTCGATTAACCTTTTGACTCGCATTTAAGATGTTCTTACCATAGCTCTAGTACATAATCAGTAACCAATACAAAATAGCAATAATCAACAACAATCAATAACAATAATAATCAGTGGAGTCAGTAATTATCACACACCATGACCTTTCAGTCATGAATAACCACTCCATTTAGTACAAGTTTGAATATTTATTTCCTTGTGTTAATAATGCTAAGGTCATGTAGATCAATCTCAAAATCAAATTAAACAATACTGGCTGTCCACAGCAGCGGAAGAAGCGTAATCTAATCAAAGCTTGACCTACAACACATTCTAAGGTTATGGTGCAAATTAATAACAAAGGCAACTGCGTCAAAGTGATTATATACATACAGTCCAGCGAAGAAAACCATCAAGCATTATTCGCTATTTAGCATAATTTCATTAGTGAGGATCCTTAACTAAAATCAGATTAGCATCAGCATGATGGGCTTCGTTCAGAACGATTTAGTAACACAAATTTGGAAAAACATTTAACTATGGCTCTATCAAAACAGTGCAGTTGGTACCTAGAAAGGAAAAGCAAATATGCATAATAATCAACAGTCTAATTCATAATACCTATCCTCAATGTGGATCAGCAAGCAGAGTCATTCTTCGTCCTCAGGACATCAGTCGATCAGCAAGGCATCAGGATTCAGCATCAAAGTTCAGAAAATAAAAAGTCTTTAAGCATTAAAGTTAAGCACGTCTCATGTCAAGATGCAAAATGGGCAAGAATGAGCTATCCCTCTCCCGTGCAGTTCTGTTAAATTAAAACCAGTAAAAATACTTCCCAAATCCCCATTGGTCAGTTAATAGCATGTTCACACTTTGTCCAATAAAACTAAAACTCCAAATCTATGAATACTACCATTACTCCATTCACATGTCATTGATTGGTTTGTCCTGCAATGACCTCATCATCCGGCTTCTCAGGTAACAATATTGTTGCAGCTTCTACTCCAGTCAGTATCTCCATTGTTCTTCTTCTGAGAAAGTCAGTCTCACACACATTATACACAAAATGTTACTTTAGCAAGAACAGCATCATCTAGCAATCGGTTCTCATGAGAAAAGACTTCCGCTATGAGTACATTTAAACAATGCAAAATGGAAATCACAGTCTACTCTCTAGGACAGCCATTTATTAAATGTTGCGAAATACAGCTTTTGACATGAGGCCTGGCACCTAGGCCAAGACATTCACTAAGTTAAGGCCTACAGTTAATAAAGCTAGAGCATAATGCAGATCCTTTAATATAACGTATTACTACATTAGTCAAACATATAATTAACATTTCACAATATTAATTCTACTAATAAGTACACTTTGTGAATATTGGCGGCCACTCATCGTAATCACATTTTCAAATGCGTGCATTGTTTTTGAATTTTATTATATTTTCTACATAAATCACTTATTCAAAATACATGAACACTTGTTAATAATTTTTATTAACACACCTGAGCTAGCAGGGCAATTGTGTCTGATCTGCTCCCTGGGATCAGTAAGCCGACTAGGTACAAAGGAAATATTTTTTGTAATTATACGGGTGGGCATGACCATGCTCCTACTCCAAATAAATGGGGCATCTGTCTTTTTGCCCCCCAGGGAACGGATGTGATTAATTACCCTTGATTTGCCCCCCCCCCCAAGGGGGCTGGAAAACCCACTACATAGAGAAAACTGTTTTGAAACAGGGGTGAGGCCTGCCCAGCATGGGCAGGGCCATGCCCCCACCATAGCTAAATGGGGCATTATTCTTTCTGCCCTCCTGGGGGGAAGATGGTTGGACCTTGTGCCACAGCAGGAACAGATCAAACCAAGGTCAATGGGCGTCCCTTCACAAAGGGTTTCCATTGAACTTGGTTTCATCCATTCCTGTTCCTGGCTCTAGGCTCAACCACAAAAGTGGTGCAGCAAAAGTGGGATAATGCTGGCTGGTAGGAAGTGTGCAGATTTCTGTACATTATGGAAGCTTTTATCATACCTTTCCAACACAGAAATGTGAATAAAATGGGTTTTGTTAATCAAAGTTTGATGATCGCAAGGGATTCTGGGTAAAAAAAAATTGTGAGAGCCACAAAAGTCACCTCACCCTGGATTCCCCCAGGTGTCTAGGTTTAAAAAATGTCCAAGTTGGCAAAGTTGTCCTAGTTGCAGGCTGAGCTAGGGCCCAAAAACCACATCTATCCACTCTGCACAAAAAAGGTCAGTTTTGAGTGAAAAAAGTGAAGTATCCATGTAGAGTTTTCCTGTTGTAGGCACTAGGCCTACCAACACAAGTGGAGTACCATTTTTATTAAGTGACCTAATGGAATTCTGGGTCAAAGGAAGTTTGATGCTCCCTGCGGATTCCAGAACTTTCCATCACAGAAATGCGGGGAAATTGTTTTTTTAGTCAGTGCCTGATGTTTGCAAGGGATTTTGGTTAAAGAAACCTGGTGAGAGCCACACAAGTCACGCCAACCTGGATTCCACCTGGTGTCAGTTTTAAAAACTGTGCAAGTTAGCAAGGTTTCCTTAGGTGCTGGTTGAGCTATGGACCAAAAACCACAGTTATCCATTTTGCAAAAAAGGTTTAATTTCAAGTGGTAAAATGTAATGTATCTATGTTGCATTTTGGACCGTTTCCTGTTGTGGGACTAGACTTAGCCACACAATTGAAGTGCCATTTTTATTGGGAAACTTGGGGAAATGCTGGGTGGAAGGAAGGTTGTGGCTCACTGTAGATTCCAGAACTTTTCATCACAGAAATGTGAGGAAAATATGTTTCTTTTTGACAAAGTTTAAGGTTTGCAAGGGTTTTTGGGCCAAAAAATATGGCGAGAGCCTTGTAAGTCACCCACCCTGGTTTCCCCCTAGTGTCTAGTTTTCACAGCTGTGCAAGTTTCCTAAGTTTCCCTAGGTGCCAGTGTACTAGGGTCCAAAATCCTTAGCTACTCACTTTGCAAAAAATGCGTCTGTTTTGAGTGGAAAAATGTGATGTATCCATCTAGCGGCATTGGGCTGTTCTCTGCTGCAGGCACTAGGCATACCCACGTAAGTAGGGTACTCTTTTTATCTGGAGATCTGGGGTAATGCTGACTAGAAGGAAGGATGTGGCTCTTCACAGATTCCAGAACTTTCCATCACAGACATTCGAGGAAAACATATTTTTAATTAAAAGTTTGAGGTTTGCAAGGTATTCTGGGTAAAACAAACCAATTGAGAGCCATGCAAGTCACCCCACTCTGGATTCTCCCAGGATTCTAGTTTTAAAAAATGTGCAAGTTTGCTATGTTTCCCTAGGTGCCGGGTGATCGAGGGCCCAAAATCAACAGCTGTCCATCTTGTAAAATAAGAGTCACTTTTCTGTTGAAAAACATGATATGTCCAAATTGCATTTTAGGCCCTTTCCTCCCCTCGGAACTAGGCTTAGCCACACAAGCGAGGTTCCATTTGTATCAGAAGACCTGTAGGAGCATAGAATAGTAGAACAGTTGTTATACCAATGGGATTTTGCTGCATGTGTGCCTTCCAAATATAAGCCAGGGTGCAGGAAGACATTTTGAAAAATGCTCTCTAAATCTTATGTTAGTACTGGTCACCAAAACTTCAGAGACCTACAAATAACCACTGCCCCTAAACTCCACATCGTGTGCCCATTTCAGCAATACATAGATTTCCCGGATATTCATTTTTTACTCTACATAGTTCACCTTATGAATTGGTCTGTACTCTGTACATAATGAAAAAACATTGTACAGTGCTGCTCAGTTGTTGGCTCTGGGTACCTTGGGATCTTGGAGAACCTACAAACCCTATATATCTCTGAAACCATAAGGATATAGCAGCTATAATGGTATATTGCTTTTGTAAATCGGCCATTGTGACAATAAGTTACAGATGAAAATGTCACAAATGTACGTTTTTCCAATGCATTCTCAACATTTTGATATTTCAACCGCTAGTTTCTTTAGGAAATATTAAGAGATTTACACATATGAACCTTTGTTGCATTCAAAATGTTGTCTACTTTTCAGAAAACTATAGTTTCCTGGATCACCTATGAGTTTCACACTGGTTTCCAGCACAAACTGGAAATAGGTTGGGAGTACAGAAAATAGGAAAAATGGGCTACCTCTTTGATAAATGCCAAAACTTTGCTAAAAAATGATTTTTTTTATTCAGCTCTACATGTTCTTGAAAGCTAGGAGGATGGTGACTTTAGGACTGCAAACCATTTGTTGATACCATTTTTAGAAAAAAAACAACCAAAAATTCTATCTGGAGCACTTTTTCCTACCTTTCCAAAAATCTAAAAATGTAGCTATATTTTGCAACTTTTCTCAGCTTACTCCAACGGAATCCACAAATGTTGGGCACCTTTAGAATCCCCAGGATGTTGCAAAAAGGATGCAGATTTGGTGTGGATACCCTATATGGAAAAACGGTTATGGAGCCTTAACTGGGAAATAAAAAAAGGGCTTATCACTGGGGATGGGGGAAGACATAGCAGTTAAGGGGTTAATGGACCACTGCAAACAGGGAAATATTTGCTCATTTCCCAAACCACTCATTACAATGGACTTAGGGGGTCATTACAACCTCGGCGGTCTTTTAAAAGACCGCCGAGGCTGCTGGAGTCAGAATACCGCCATTGACGGCGGTATTCCTGGCTCCCTATTATGACTTTTCCACTGGGCCAGCGGACGGTAACAGTGTTACCGTCCGCTGGCCCAGCGGAAAAGTCACATCAACATTGCTGCCGGCTCATAATAGAGCCGGCGGCAATGCTGATGTGCAGCGGGTGCAGTTCGGTCAGTGAAATGCACGACGGGGCTATGCCTGGGGGCCCCTGCACTGCCCATGCCAAGTACATGGGCAGTGCAGGGGCCCCCAGGGGCACCCCAAGTCCCCTTTCCGCCAGCCTTTCAATGGCAGTGTTTACCGCCACGGACAGGCTGGCAGTGGGGGACTCATAATCCCCAGGGCAGCGGTGCTTGCACCGCTGCCCTGGGGATTATGACCGCCAGGCGGAAGCCTGGCGGTATAGTGGAGGGGCCGGCGGTATGGCCGTGGCTATTGCGCCACGGTCATAATAGCTGGCGGAACACCGCCAGCCTGTTGGCGGTGTTACCGCCAACTTACCGCCAGCCGCCAGGGTCGTAATGACCCCCTTAGTGTTTTTTACATGTCTGCTACATATGATAGAGAAGCATGAGACCGTCCATTAAGAGCCAACTGCCCATAACCTCCAGAAAGCTAATGTAGATAAGTAATTCTTAAATTTGAAACTGTCTTCTATAATTGAGCACTATTTGAAAGGCTTTCTTACCACTTCTGCAGTGCATGAACAAATCTGTTTAGCCAAAGGATGAAGGCATCGATTTACAAAGGAAAATCTCTGTGCAGAGCTCTGCATACACATAGGTTTACATCTATGTCTAGGCAGACATCTCCACTCCAGACCGTAGTCACCAATTATGGATGGAAACTCTCTACCTGGTAGTAGTAGGCATCACTTCAAATGAGGGAGTAAAGCCTCCTGCAACAGAGACCATTACAAAGTTTAGAGAAGGATTTCTATCATGTGCCTTCTGAAGGAGATCTCTGTCCCGATGGTCCGAGAGGTGTCTGCCCCAGTGAAGAATTCAAAGTAGAAGAGAATTGTGAAACACCATACACATAACCCAAATCTCATACAGCTGGCACACATTAACCTTGCAATCACAAATTCAACCCACGCCCTAGGCTCAACCCTCTTCACTCTTGGACTGCCTAATAAAAAAGATGCCACACAGCACCCTCACATTGCAAAAAGCAGCAAGTTCCACTCAAGAGCATGTGACACAACAACCAGGAGGAGACCGATTTAGCTACCTTTGTAGTTGATCATTACAAGAATCTACATAGTCTTCATCTATCTACCCTCGATAGAGTAAAGAGGGCCAACGAGTGGCAGAAGTTGACTGGCAATGTTAATTCATTGGTGGTGAAGGCACTCACTGCTGTGGACCTGAAATGTGGCAGGAAGAGTGATAAAACCTCATTCTGGAGGCAGACCAAGATTCTATGTGTCTCATTTTCCCAAGGAGAGTGTTCTTACCACCATGCACCCTGACCTGCTGTATGGTTCTAAACATTTCCTGGGTATCTCAACATAATCCCAGGTGAGAACTCAACACCTCTTTTTCACAGCTAGTTCTTGTATCTTCCCTCATGCCACTCTGTTCTCCCCCACCCTCCATAGAGGCAGACCTCACACATGTTCCTCTTACACAACATCTAAATCACTCCTTTCCAGAGAATAAACTGTTAAAACAGTACTCATCACTCTCTACCTTTATAACATAGAGTCTTCATAGCTAGTGCTTTGATAGCGAAAGCTTAAACTGGAGTATTTCTGACTGCAGCAGGGACATAAATTGGTGCAATCAGCTCCCATTACCTGTCACAAGCAGCATGATTACTTTGCCTTTGAGATGGCCAACATGTTCTGACTAACTTTGTGGGAAGATCCAGTGACCAGATGGGATAGTGCAACCATTTTTTTGATATGTGCAAGTTAAGGCCTGGGTGTGGGCTGTAGTTGAAGGGAGCACCCTCAGGTGAGAAGTGGGAGGACCACTTTCCTGGACATGCTAAATATGTTAATCCTCTACTTGTAAATGCTGTTTTCCTCCTCAAATAATTGTCCCTCAAAATGAAGGGCAAAGCAACAAAGATATTCATCGAGGTGGGGCAACTTTTTGTTTGTTTGTGACTCGCTTTTTATCGGGGCAGGCAGTGTGTACTTGGTTGAGATTGAAGTGAGTTCCACTTTTTAATGGACGCAATAGGATAATGAGTGTCCACTCTCTCCTCCTCTTGCAGTATCCTGTTTGTTGCATGCGCTTGCTGTTAAAATAAGTGTTTTATATAACTTAAAGCTAAAATGAATATTGTTTTTATTTAACAAATATTATAATATATTTTTAGATGTTCTGAATATGTTTTAATTTAGTTTCCTATTTTTCTTATGTGATGCTAGTTCTGCTCCAATGATTTCCATGAGGATTTGTTGCAACACAAGTGATTGGCAATGTGTGGTTCTTGCAAAAAGAACAAGTGATGGACGGAATGCTGAACAATGTCAAACATTCATCCCCAGTACAGAGATATAGGCCTAAATCCATCGTTTTTTTGCTGCCCATGACATTCCAGTTTGGACCCAGCCATATGCAAATCAGTCTTGACCCTGTTCCCCATGGGAACAGTCCAGCTCGAACTGCCAGGCCAGGTCTTCTCTGGACTGGAAACAAGCATCCTGGGAAGATAAAGAAGGACTAACAAATATTCATATATCATATAATCAAAATCGTATAAAGTAGTGTGATTTTAGCAAAGAAAAATAATATACCTGGGAAATTGTGCCCACGGGGTAGTTCGCCATTATTATAAACGGGCTTAATTAATCATGAAGAATTGACAAATGTAGTGATCCGTCATAATTGTAAATGTATTCTATGATTTCTTGTTGTAATTGTTTTATGCTTAGCTTAAATTTAGTAGAGGCTTTGGCCTAGTTGCCAGGTCTCAAATTCAACTGCGTGGTTTTCACTTGCACTAACCAAAACATATTATTTCATTTAAAGGTTGTATTTTTCCAGTAGAAATGACTAATACACTTATCTCAAGGTTTCGTGCTAGGCTGATTGCATCCCTTTTGATGCAAGGTCAGTTTCTGCAGGTGCGGACAATAAAAGCACTGATACCGAAATAATTGGCAAACTTTGTTGCAACTTGTGTTCCAAGGCTCCAAGGACAATGTATGCATAAAAGAGTACTAGGAGAAAGACACTATTCATTGGTCAAATTGAAGCCACCCTATGAATCCTCCAATGGAAGACTCTGAAGAATTTGGAATGTTTCTTACTTAAACCCACTGGACAAAGAGAAGTCAGCCATTTTCCTCGATGCCATCTTTGAAGCCAAATACCAGACATCATCTTGGACGACATCTTGATGCCCTTTTCTCTATTCCAGAAAAAGAGACTTTAAGAATTCTCACCCTAGAGACTTTAACTTTAATTTGCCCCGTCTTGCCCATGCAGTAACTTTGCCCCATTCTCCTTGCTGCTGCAAGGAAACTTGCCCTTAACTTTGCCCCTTTGAAATCTGCCCCATGCTGATCGAACCGATACCTGAAGGACGAAGATTTTCCTTGTATGCTGATTGTATTTGGTAAATATGAAAGGATAATTGTATTATGCATTATGTTTTCCTTCCTAGGTACCAACTGCTTATTTTGATAGGGCCCAAGCTAGAAGTTTTCTAAATTTGTGTTGACTAAATTTGTTTTGCATGAAGCCCCACATGCCAATGCTAATCAGAGGCTAGTCGAGGTATTCATCTGATGCACCATGCTAAATTGAAATCTTGTTATGCTGACCGATGTATGAAATTAGTCAAATTCAGTTACTTATATTAGTGATTTGCATTGCTATAACCGAGTGCATTATAATTCAGATTTTGCGTAGATTGCGTTTCTTCCGCCGCTATGGACAGCTAGTAATGTTCGTATACATATATCATTTGATTTTGAGACTCACTTATATTGTGCTAGCTTTGTTAATATAGGGAAATAAATTCATTAACTTTTAATAAACTGGTGTGGTTATTCACAACTGAAAGGTCATGGCGTGTCAAAATACCGATTGTTATTGATTTTAATGCATTGTTTGATCTATTAATTGAGTATTGGTTATTGATTATAAATGGTTATTGATTATTGATTTGAGTGATCCGGCTATTCTTGGATGAGGAAAACCCAACTCGGTTAAAAGGTTCACCGACCTCCAGCGTGTCCAAGTACAGGTCATTTTTAAGGACTGGACGTGCTATCACTCCTCAACCTGGCTCCCTCCGCCATGTTGGTCCGGCCTAGCAAGCTTTGATGTTTTTTCCATCCTTAATTCAGAATGAGGGTTACTAAAAGAAGCATCAAGTGATTCCCTACTGTGGGGACACGAGAGCACAGAAGGGGGAGCCTGAACTACCACCCCCAGCAGCACCCACGCTTGGAGGAGAGCCACCTGTTGTGATCGAGCCCAGGGGCGCATATAATCTACCAAGTGCTCCCGCAGTGCAGGACACGAGAGCACAAAAGGGGGAGCCTGAACTACCACCCTCAGCATCACCCACACTTGGAGGAGGGCCGCCTGTTGTGATCGCACCCGGATGCATATAATCTATGAAGTGCTCCTGCAGTGCGGGACACGAGAGCACAGAAGGGGGGAGCCTGAACTACCACCCCCAGCAGCCTCCAGGCTTGCAGGAGGGCCACCTGTTGTGATCAAGCCCAGAGGCGTATATAATCTACGAAATTACCCTGCAGCAGGGGACACGAGCACAGAAGGGAGGAGCCTGAACTACCACCACAGCAGCACCTGCACTTGGAGGAGGGCTGTCTGCTGTGATCGCGCCCTGAGGCGCATATAATCTAAGAAGAGCTCCTGCAGCATGGGATGCACGCGGGGCGCGCCTGGGCACTGGGCGAAGACCAGGCAAAGAACGGGCCTGTCTGTGCCTATCCGGGTGTGGCTGGGCTGGGCGCTGTCTCTTGGTTCTGTTTCCTACGGGCCAAAAGTTCTTGAACCTTTTCTAGGTTTGTTACTGCATTTAAACATGAACAACGGGCAAAAGGAAGGTGAGTGCCTCTGTCTGCTCTAAGGATGTTAACTCTACAGTCTCTATAGTGTCATTTCTCACAACGGCTATGACTGAAATAAATCCCGAAATTGAATCGGTTGAGGAGAAATTGGGGGCAGCAAGGAAGTCTTTTGTTCCTCGTCCCAGCCCTTGCTAAGGTCAGCAATCGTTAAATTTTGGAAGGGGTGGAGGGTGGGGCCCCCTTGGAGGCCATTAGGGAAAAGAATGGGAACATGATACCAAGCATTCAAATGGGTATGTTCTACAGGAGGATTCAGATAGCTCCTCCAACAGAGATGGTGAACTGACCATTAATGATATAAATGCATGTTTAGAAGATATAGTTTTCCCTCCTACTGAATGGAAGAAGCCCTCCCCACGGAACTTGGGTATGACCAGGATGAAAGGCTCTAAATCTACTGGGCCTGAGAGGGATATCTCTCAGACACGTAAGTCACAGTTAGTTGGGAAGGGACTAGGGGATCTAACAGGACCCCAAGATCTAGAGGGCAATTAGGACAGAGCTTCTGTGTAAACTATTCTAGAGAAAGCACTTAAGCCTTTGGTGGATTTACTGATTAGTATTGACACTTCCTTAAAACATCTTCTTGAATCCAGAAAACGCAACCCAATACCTAACCAAAATGTGGAGGAGGACACGGAGACTCGCTCCCTAGCCCCACCAGCAGAATGTTATGCGCTGGTACAAGAGCAACAAATACCCCCATGGATCAGCCAGTTAACAGTGTTGCGGTCCATGTGAAACCTATAATTATATCCTCAGGGAATTACAGAAGAGGGCGGGCCTCTGGGAGTGAAGGGTTGTTGAGGTCTGAACTTGTTCACTCTCCCAAGGGAAGGAACCTACAAATCCTGCAACTCCTGCTGCACCTTCTATGTAATTGTGTTAAAAAATTTACCAGCACTGTCTAACAAAACTATTGAGCAGGATTACCAACTCAAAAACAAAGTGTTTTTTTGGTTAAATAATACACAGGGGAGAGTTAAAGGTAAGCGTTTCTTGAACAGCATTATTGGAGTGAGGAGGGTACAGTGGGTTGGCCGCAGCAAAAAAAGTCTACCTGGTGACTGTGTGGTGGTAAACTTCAAAAATCCCCAGCAGGGAGCATGGATATTGAATCAGTGTGGAACCCTGCAGGATAGTGATGTCAATATCCAGGCTGTTTCTTTGGGATATTTTTATTAGCCCTGCCAAGCTGAATGTAGTCAGCTAGGGAATACCTCTAAATTTTCTGTCCCTACTCAGACCCGCTATGCTCCTTTGCGCACCCGTCTAGATGAAGTAGATTGACAAGGAGAGAGAAATGGGCTCCTGACTCTGACTCATTTGGTAACCCTCATGCAAATGGTCGCTGCAGACACAGATAGGCCTAAATGTAATTCTCCACATAATGGTGATATAAGTGATGGTTTGGAGTGTACAAATGCTGGGGAGAAAAAGGTTATACTCTTCCCCCAGAAACTAGACTGTGGGAGCTATGATATACAAGGGCTAAACTCTATTGCACAGCCTGTGGAGGGTCCTCCCTGCAGTATTGGCAGACGTTATTTTGGAATGTGGACGGTATTGGGGAGAAATATCTCAACAGTAACTGGCTTGCCTTGATAAAAAATAAGCAGGTAGTTTGCCTTCAGGAAACATGGGCTAACAGAGCTATCCATATTAATGAATTTCAATCAATCACAACCCTGGCAACACAAACGCCTGTAGGACGAAGTAGTGGGGGTCTGTTGACTCTGATCAATATCTCCTCAGGTGCTAAAGTGATTAAAAATAAAACTGACTCCCCTTACTATCAACTAGTGATGCTATTGTTGATTTTTATCACGACAATTTTTTGAGATCCAATGTTGAGATTATACATGCCCTAGACAAGGCCATTGAGGAGATGGTGTGCTGTATGGATAAGGATTATATAATTGTGTGGGGTGGGGATTTTAATGTATCTCTCTGTACTGTAGGGGATGATAAGATCTGTGGAATATCCTATGAAGATTATTGCAATTACTTGCATTTTACTCATAATTTCTGTGGGGATAAGTTAAACAATCTGATGAGGATCCACAATTTAGTACTCAAAAGCGACATCTTATTGAATCACCCATCCCTGATATCACCTTCACTGGGAGGGGCCATGGGTCAGTTATTGATCATATTATGTTGTCAAGGTCATGGATGCATAAACTGGGTGATTTTCAGGTAATTTTTAGTGGCTTCAGTGATCATAACCCACTAGTCATAACAATCCAAATTGGTTTTAAGAAGAGAATTTTACAGAAAATGGGAGATCCTATTGAATACCACAGGAATAAAGGAGTGCTGTGTAAATGGCAAAAAAGTGGATACAGATGCTCTCTTATCTTCTGCAGTGGGTAAAAATCTGACAAATTATGAAGTTTGTCTAAACACTGAATCATCCCCAGCTCCGGTCCTGGGAGCTTTTGCAGATATTTCTACATCCATAAGGGTTTATCTAACCCTTCCAACCCAATCTGATATCATTAAACCAGTTAAGTGGTTTGACAAAATAGGTACACATGCCCATGCTAATCTTACGGGCGTTAAAGGCCACCCCGAGGAGCCAGACAGTACTTGTAACATGTTTAAGAAGGCAATCTCAACAATGAAAAAGATGATTAGAGGAGAGGCATGGGAGAAGTTAGTAGCTGCCTCAGCTGCAAATGATAGGGCTCAATTTTGGAAGGTAGTTAATACACTCTTTTTATCCCCAACACTTATAAGGGTGTTGAGGTTCACATCCCAAAGCACAGTTGGATTATTCATTTTACAATGCATGTATTAAGGAAGGGTGTGAAAACACTGCTGAACGCGGCTTTGATAATTCCATTAGTGAGGAGCTAGATATACAGTTGAGTGAGGTGCTTCTGCCAATTAATGGCTCATCCCCTAATAATGCCCCTGGACCAGGTGGTGTGCCAGTTGACCTCTTTAATGATAATTTAGAACTATGGGCTCCAATTTTTCTTAATGTTTTTAGAGCTGCGTTAAGCACTGTCCCTCCTCCATCATAGTCTAAAGCCACTATTGTCCTAATTTTCAAAAATGGGGACCGGAATGATCCTGCGGGCTATTACACTATTTCCTTGAGCCCTCACAAAAATATTTGGAAGAATCCCTTTGGACTGCCTGGAAGCATGGGCTTTTGATAATAATATCATTTCAGAGTCACAGTATGGCTTCCGGAAGGTGATGGGGATCAATGTCTGAATCTCCATTTGATTAGAGAAAAGTATGTGGGGGCTAAACACTGTTTATAGCTGGCATTTATCGATCTAACAGCAGCATTTGATAACGTGTTCTGAGCCAAATTATTTGCAATGTTGATTAATAAAGGGGCAAACCCAAAGACAGTATCTCTGCTGGCGCAACTTCATAGTAATGTTGAAGCTAAGGTCAGATTTGGGTAACAGGGAGAATGCACTAGCTCCTTCAAGGCTCGGAAAGGTGTTAGACGGGATGTTTACATGCTACAGAAATGACTTACAGGAAATGACTTGGAGGAAGCCTTGATTGATGAAAATGCAGACCCCCTTAAGATTGCTGGCAGACCACAACCAGTTTTAATGTAGGAGATGATTGTGTTCTGATGGCCAGAACTAGGAAGGGATATTCAAAAATTGTTAGTTACATTTGTGGAGTTCATGACTGCGTTGGGTCTAACCACACAAAGCAAAACCTTACACTATGGTTTGTGGCTGCCCGAGAAGTAGAGTCCCTCAGTTTTATATCGAAGGCATCCGCTTGAACTGTGTGAATACCTTCACATACCTGGGGATTTCCTCTGACAATGAGAGTAAATGGAAGAACCTTAGAACAATCAAGAACACGCAATACAATCAGGCGGTCGCAGCCTTGCGTAAATTTATAATAAAACTGGGTTGTGCACCACTAAAGCTTTTTACCACTGTCTATGAGGCAAGGCTGACACCAAATGCTAGATATGGAGCTGGGGTGTTGGGATGTATGGTTGTACTTCTTTTGCAAGTAAGTGAAAATACATTTTTGAGAAGTCTACTTTCCCTCCCTCCAAGTGTACCCGCTTTATTCCCACATGACGAACTGGGACTTCCTTTTATTGAGGACTTGATCAAAATAGCCACCTTAGCTCTCTGGCTGTCCGTTTGGATTAGAAACAGAAGCGGCCCTCACTCAGTCATTGCTCATAGACTGTATGAGACTGGATGGTATCCAGAGGTGCACGTGAGTTATGTGCATTAAGGAATCCCTGGGCAGTCTTAATAGATTAAACCTGTTTCTCAAGCCTAGGTCTATAACCAAACAGGATGTGATAGTAGTAAAAAATGTTTTTTTTGGGAAAAATGGTTGACGACATATGGAGGCGTGACCTGGGGAAAGGCATGGTGGCAGCTTCGCTTCCCCTATGTACTACATTTAAAATTGAACCTTATCTTTTAGCTGTCCCACGTCACCACAGATTTTATCTGACTAGGTTTCATCTGGGGTTGGCTCACTTCTTGGTGGCTTATCCTCCAAAGGTGTATTGCCACAGGGATTTAATACCTTGTCCATGCAGCATCCATTCGGAGCAATCACAAATGCACATTTTTATTTTGTAAATAATACAAAGAGCAAAGAAGAGCTTTTTTAATTCCAACTCTTAGGTTATTAAACATTAGGATTTGCAAGGAAGCTATTTTCTACTTGCAGCTGTTACAGTCCGATATGGTGTGCATGGCTGTTTACAGTTTCATTGCTTCAGCGATAAAAGAGAGGGAAAGACGGGGCTCTGACTGTTAAACCCTTGACACTTTTACTGGCAATTTGCACGCTCATATTATCCATTTTAATTCTTATGATGATGTATTTATTGTTTTTAACTTGTTTTACGCATGCTCTTTTATGGATACTTTTTAAAGATCCGAATAGAGATGTTTTGACTGACTGAGTCTTAGGACTCTTCCCTTTAGGTTTTAGATTCGCAGAATTCGTTGGGATAGCTTAATGCAAGAATTAAGGATTTTACTTCCAATTGAAAAATTAGAATTCAAAATGGGTTAACCAAATAGATTAATTGATAAAAATTCCAAACAGCATAATTAAACTAAAAACAGTAAATGAACGTGCTTGCCACAAGTTAGCAAAAGTAGCAATTTATTTTGATAAATAACTAAGAATTGAATTATTTTTTAAAGTTGACTAAGATTTCGGACTAAGTAGCAATAAGTACCATTAAATGACTAATACACTGAATTGTATTCTGGTGCAAGTTTGAAATGGTGTTGGTGTCATTTAATATTTACTATCGCAGTTAAAAGGTATATATATACATATGTGTAGGCGGTAATTGTTCATACAGCTGTATTTTGAAGATTAGTCATATTTCCCCACAGCAACCACCATGCAGTATAACAAAACTATTAGGCCCAAATTATGAGTACCCATTTAATGCAGCTAATTCTCCTGGGCCTGATAATGACAGTTAATGGTCCCATCTGAATTATGAGGTCCGCAGAAACACTGCGGTTCTGTAAACTTTCTGCTGAAGCAGCTGAAATCTCCAGCTGAAAGTATTGTGCGAAATGAGGAATTACGAGGGGAATCCGAGCCAGAATTACGGAATTCCTACAGTTCATCCTCTCCGGGGTCTGTGATATTTTTTTGTGATAATACGTCCTTAAAAGTGCATTTCGTAGGCATCATTTTTTTGTTAATTTTAAGCATGGTTAAAATTCCAATTGTATCGTTCTTGATAGCTCTCATATGTGAAATGTACACTTCTTCCAGTACTCCAATGATATTGATGGGGTAATATGTTTTTTTTCTGTGCATCACCGGCCTTGTTTAGAGTTCCACAGACTAAATGCACGGATAATACCACAATACACCAATAACATTTCTAAACAGATTTATCATTCATTGCAAAGGGGGGGAGGTTAACACATGATGCAATCTTACCACATTTTCTACCATGATTTGCTTGTTGCATACATTTGTAGGTAGTAATCTGTGTTTTGTACAACATTAATGTGCTACTGAAAAGCAACAAAAATGGACTAAATAAGTGTTAATGTGTTAATGTCAATGTTTTAGCAGACATCAAATGACAATCTATGGCCCTCATTCTGACCCTGGCGGTCTTTGACCGCCAGGGCGGAGGACCGCGGGAGCACCGCCGACAAGCCGGCGGTGCTTCAATGGGGATTCCGACCGCGGCGGTAAAGCCGCGGTCGGACCGGCACCACTGGCGGGGTCCCGCCAGTGTACCGCGGCCCCATTGAATCCTCCGCGGCGGCGCAGCTTGCTGCACCGCCGCGGGGATTCTGACCCCCCCTACCGCCATCCAGATCCCGGCGGTCGGACCGCCGAGATCCGGATGGCGGTAGGGGGGGTCGCGGGGCCCCTGGGGGCCCCTGCAGTGCCCATGCCACTGGCATGGGCATTGCAGGGGCCCCCGTAAGAGGGCCCCTACATGTATTTCACTGTCTGCTGCGCAGACAGTGAAATACGCGACGGGTGCAACTGCACCCGTCGCACAGCTTCCACTCCGCCGGCTCGATTCCGAGCCGGCTTCATCGTGGAAGCCTCTTTCCCGCTGGGCTGGCTGGCGGTCTGAACGAGACCGCCCGCCAGCCCAGCGGGAAAGTCAGAATTACCGCCGCGGTCTTTCGACCGCGGAACGGTAACCTGACGGCGGGACTTTGGCGGGCGGCCTCCGCCGCCCGCCAAGGTCAGAATGAGGGCCTATGTGTCTTCAACTTACCTGGGCCCACTAATGATATTTTATCATGGCCTATTTAGGCCTAACTTTCCTGATCATTCCTCTGAATTGTTTGGATACAGGGTTGACTAGAACTATGCTCATCCCTTATGGGTGGACAGATTACTGATGGCCCTGTGAGCTATACTGGTGAATGTGTAATGGTCACTGCTCACAATGGAAGAGGAGGAGGCAGACACATCTTTGATCTTCTCATCTACCTGTCAGCTTCACCAAGAATCTTGGTGTCCTGTTGGACAATCAGCTTTCTGTTTTCACAATTCATTTGGGTAGCAGTGACCTGTTTTCTCATCCTCCTTATTACTCACAAAATTTTCCCACTTCTTCCTTTTTCTTCCCAAAAAGTAGTCCAGTTTCGTATCTCCTTCAGAGTTTGCTATGGGAATTCCTTCTTTCTGGGGGTTCCTCAACACTTCTAACGATTGTCCAAAATGTGGCTGCCCAATTTATTCTAAGCATACCCAAAACATGTATCAGTTAAAACGCACTTGCAGAACATTCACCGGCTTCCAGTGCATAACCAGATTCTTTGCAGAGCGTTGTTTTACTCATAATGCCTTAAATAACGTAGGCCCGGTTTGCTGGAGGAAGAAATGTATCTATCATAGATCTCCACATCTTCTGTGTTCCGCCACATCACACCTTTTGGGTGTCCTGAAGATCATTTGTTACAGACTATGATATAGCTCCTTTTCGTTTCTCGCTACAAAACTGTGGAATTCTCTTCACATACACATTTGGGAAATCCACAATCAAATTGGTTTCTGGAAGCACCTCAAAACATGGATCTTCCCAACTCCTTGGCTAGGAATACCTTCCGGCCTGTTGTTTGTACTGTAAGTGCCAGGATGGCCTTCGGGTAACAGTTGCACTCTATTAATTTCTTTCGTTCATGTATGTGTATTTTGCAGAATCATCCTTTGAACTTACTAAAAAATAGTCCAGCCAGTCTGAATATTTAATGTAATTCCAAAATCAAAATTTTCAAGGCTATTTTTATCATTCTGGATCTGAGAATCAAGATAAGCTACTGAGCATGTTCTCTGTAGTGTAACACATAGTGCAAACATCATGGTTTCATGCATTCCATATGCACTAGGAAAGGCAGTCAGATGTTTAAATGTCCTCTTGCAAGCAGATCCTATGACACGAGTCTCCTGTCTTCCAGACTACAAACACAATAGTGAGCAAGCAATCTAACCGCGATCCAGTGCTGAATCATCACACTGACAATGAGGACTCCCCAGAGATAAGCTTTACTAGTACCGCCTCCTCTCTGGTCCACATGTCAGGAATTATCCAGTGCCAGGAACAAACAATTGTAATCAGTGACTGTGAAGCTAACAGTGAAGACCAAACCAGATATATCAGGAAACATTAAGGCCAAATATGTTGGTTGCTTCAGAGAGTATTAAACTGACTGCCACCATTATGTGGTTCTAAAAATTCTGGACCCATGTAATTTACTTTGCCACAGCAGTACGATTTTAGTATCAAAAGACCGATAATGACTAGTACACTAAGCATGAGCATTTTCGCTCAATTCCAGCAGCGTTTTCACCTCGAAATCGCCATTTTCGTCCTGCACTCGTGGCTCCCATTTTTAAAAGTTGCCCTCACATAGGCTTATAATACAGTCAGATTTGATTCCAAGGACACGTACACCTTGATTGACTTTTCTCTGACCTGGGCAAGCTGGAACCATTGCCTCAGGCCAAACCTGTTTGGTCAGTCCCTCTCCCAGTGGCCGAATCAGAGAGCATCAAGGCACACCATGCCATAAAACCCTTATTATCGCTCACACACCCTGCCTAATCTTGCTCACACCTGCACCTGCTCTTTTCTTCTTCTTACTTTACAAGGGGGAGGTGCCCGTTTTTATTGGGGGTCCACACTTATCTGATGTAAAATACTAGGCCTTGCCGGGTAATTTATTATGGGTTGGATGACATGAAATATGAGGTTTCATCATGACACTGTTTTTTCCTTTGTAGTGAAAACATGTGAATGACCAACCAAAATGTCAAGAATGTTTGCCTGAAGCTTAAAAAACTGTATATAAGGAAACCTGATTTTGCATTGACACACAGTCTCCTGAGAACATACAAACCGTGCTGTTGTACTTCTAGGACGCTTGTTACTTGGTTGCAGTCAATAAATTCGATCTTTGACTTCACCTAAAAGACTCTGAGTTTCTGTGGTCTGAATCAGGAAAGTACCCGAGGTCTTTGGGTGTACCCTGGCACCGCTGGGTTACCGGATCAGTACCGGTTCTGAAAAACCCAGTACCTCAGTTGGCGCCCAACGTGGGGCGATACCAGCGGTACCGGTCCAAGCCTGAGGTCCGTGAGGAGCTTCGTGTGAAAATTCTGGAGGAAGGCCGCCACTTCATCGACCCCTGCATGTCGACGTGGTCCGAAAGTCTTTGCTGCGAGGTTCCCCGCTTCCCGACGGCTACGAAGGACTGCTGCCCTGGCTATCGCCCTGATTTAGACCCTTGATGTTTGGTAGAGCGAAACGATAAGACGAGTCTTCTGGTGACGTCATCGATATTTTCAGTTAAGTATAAGTGGAGCGTCTCCCAGTCCTTAGTTGGACACTTGGTTTGGTCCTTAGTTGGACATTTGGTTTGGTATCCCTTCGGGATCACTTGGATTTGGAACTTGCAAGTACCAAAGCCGAAGGACTCGTGTATTCACGAGACTATCGTAAACGATAATCCTTTGAAGTTTGGAGCTAGACTAGTGAGCGAAGATGCCTGGTCTTAGCAGACTTGGAAATTTGTTTTGTCTTGGTTGTAAAAGGGACTCCCGGTTGGAGGACTCATGTCCGGTTCCTCCGATTGGAACTCCAACCTATGAACTATATGGAAGCACGGAGTAGGCCCCATCACATATAATGAAGTATGGATCCGTTACACCAGAAAAGATGGTGTTTTAAAATGGCCCCAAAATGGTAGCTTTGACACAGAAATCTTAGATAACCTCGAAGTTAGACTTTTTAAGAAGAAAGCCCGGCCGGCAATGTTTGATTCTTTCCGCTTATGGCGTAAGGAAGCCAAGCAAAAGGAAATTAAATTAGCTAAGAAAAATAAGAGAGAAAAAGGTATTTCGATTAAGCAAGCTGCTATACAGTTTAAATATAACGAAGTAGAACAGTTGAATGAGCAGTTGCATAGGCGACATAAAATGACAGTAGATAAATGCTATCCAGTTTTGCCGCCTCTTCAGCAAGATGCAGCAAAACACTCTGAAAAAGATCCCCTAATGTCGCATTTGCTAAGTTCGCCACCACCCTATGCGCAGAATGCAACGGCACCTCCGCAACCTCTAGTTGCACAACCAGTGGTTGCATTGCCTCCTGCTCCTCCCCAGCACCCACCAGCTATTCTTCAGTTGGTTCCTATTCCTCCGGTGCAGCCTCCTCAAGGGCCACCGGCTTTGACATCTGCTCTGCCTTTACTTCCTACAACTTTGACTACTATAGCGGCAACCACTCCTGGTATTGTTTCTGACACTGCTTCTGTCTCTGCCTTGTCTCATTCTGTTTTTCCTCCTGTTCATTTGTCAACCTCTCCCTCTATCCGTCAGAGAATGACAAACACTGTGACTAGTCTTTTATCCCCTCTCTTTGGGTCATTAGCTACGACCCCAGTTTCAGAGCGTAAACAATTGCGTAGCCAATTGCCTGATGGTATGGAGAAAGAGACACTGAATTATTTGGCGCATAAATGGGTTACTGAACCAGCGAGATATGAACTAGAGTCTGTTATGGATGTCTTCCATCAGTGGGAAGAACCGAAACAGAGATACGTTTTTGAGAAAATGTGTACTTTTCTTTCTGAGGATTTAGAGGAAAATGGTTTGGAGCCCAATCCGCCTAAGTTGTGTTGTGTACGGTTCGATTTTGCGTCAGGTTTGATTGTGGGTTCAGATGTCGAGAAAGCAGTTGCGATGTTATTGTCGTTTAGGACTGAAGGTGTTTCCAGGTTATTGTTTAAATATGATTCTTCTGCTAAAAAGAAAGGGAAACAGTACCCCATGAGAGAAGTTCCCCCACAGTGGAGGGAAGGGGACCCAAATGCTAATCCAACTGTCCTGCCTCATTTCCAGCGTGTATGGGTACACGTTCCATGGAAGCGAGCTGAAGTTTTAGCCCTTAAGCAGACATTGCCTGATCCCCGTAAGAATCCTACAGGGTATTACAAAGAATTGTCACAGACTGCGGGGTCTTGCATTATGAATTTAGCTGACATAGACATGTTGTTTGGGAATGTTGTTCCACAGCCTTTATGGGGAAAGATTCGCCATACAGACCATGCTCAAGAGTTAGGTGACACATGGGCTAATATTGCTGCTGCAGATGCCCGACAAATTGGTGGTGCTAAACCTGAGCCTTTAGTGACAGAGCTTCCTGGTAGGATTATTGATTACATGAAAACGATAATGCCTGCGATGCGTGTAAACTGGGATAAATTGTCTGCATGTAAGCAAAAGAAAGAAGAAACGGTATCAGATTTCTTCACCAGGTTTGAAGAAACGTTTGTGGACCACAGTGGTCAAGATATGAGCACGGAAGGTGGTCAACGTTTGTTCGTCGATAAATTTGTGCATAATCTGCTTCCTGAGTTGTGTAAAAAGTTAAAAGACTCAGAAAGTTCTTGGGCAGTTTCCTTTTCAGCACAGATATTGGCTACTGCACAGTACTACGAAAATAGAGATAAAGATGAGAGAGATAGAGTAGAGAAGAAAACAAAAGAATTGAAAACGAAGGTTCTGTTACAACAAGCGTACCCGCCACGTGGTGGTCAGAATAGTGGTGCACAGAACAACTATCAGAATAACTATCAGCCCCAACCGTTTCAGAGAAACTCACACAGAGCTGAGTATGCTCAACTACGTATCCCAGTAGGTCCCAATCAGTGTTCATATTGCAAGGAAGAGGGTCATTTCAAGTATAGTTGCCCTGCTTTGCTACAGCGCGCAAATGGTACTTCCGGTTTAAGAGGTCGAGGTGTTCCACAAGCACCTAGAGGAAGAGGACGTGGATATGTTCCCCAGAACGCGCACCCATTCCTCCCTCAAAACTCAATGAATAGATTTGATCAACAGGTTAATGCATCTGGTAGGACGGCTCAGTACTATACTGATGATTACTATACAGAGGATGAGCATTTGGACAGTAATGATTGCTAGGACAGCCATAGACAAAGAGAGGGAGTTGTTTCAGTTCCAGTAGATCAGAGTGGGCCTTATGTTAAGGTGATTGCATCAGGTGTGTCAGAACCTTTTCTGTTGGATACTGGTGCTACCAAGAGTTCTATTATGCACTCAAAACTCCCTGGCGCACCTTTGTCTGGCGAAACAAATGTATCAGTAGGGTTTTCCGGCGCCCCAGTTAGAAATCCGATTTCTAACCCTATATCTCTTTCTGTTGGACCTTGTAAATTTGAAACACCCCTTATTTTGACGACAGGTTGTGGCGAGAACTTGTTAGGATTAGATCTGTTAAAGAGATTGTATGCGACATTGTATTGCTCTCCTTCTGGAGTGCAACTCACATTGGGTAAGAAAGTGGTTTCACCAATGTATTTGTCAAAGGACAGATTTCCACCAGAATTTTCATCTCTTCCTAATACTCTTTGGGCTACTGGACCTAATGATGTAGGTCTTTTGGAAATTCAGCCATATGTGATAACATTAAAAGCCAATGTTAAAATGCCACGTATTCCCCAATACAAGATCTCTAGTGAAGGGGAAAAAGCGTTGTTGGCAATTATTCGTGATCTGATTGAGAAGGATGTAATTGAAGAGACAAGAGGCAACGTTTGCAATAGTCCTGTTTTGCCTGTCTTGAAGCATACTGACCCTACTCAGCCACCTGTTTATAGGTTTGTAATTGATCTTAGAGAGGTGAACAAAATAGTTATGCCACAGTTTCCAGTCGTCCCCGATATCACTGCATTGTTGACAATGATTCCAGCTTCAGCCACTTGGTTTTCAGTAATAGACCTGAAAAATGCTTTCTTCAGCATCCCT
Organism: Pleurodeles waltl; assembly: GCF_031143425.1. Lineage (NCBI taxonomy): Eukaryota > Metazoa > Chordata > Amphibia > Caudata > Salamandridae > Pleurodeles > Pleurodeles waltl. The sequence continues at coordinate 1,139,503,743 of NC_090440.1, forward strand.
ATTGCAGAAGAGAGCAGGGACATTTTTGGCTTCAATTTGGGAGGACGAAGCTTCAGATTTAAGAGAGCTCCTCAAGGCTATTGTGAAAGTCCATCTATCTATAGTCAGGCTTTGAAAGCACAACTTGACACTCTTATGTTACCTGATGGCGCCACTCTCATTCAATATGTTGATGATTTGCTAGTTGCCGCAGATACTAAGGAGATCTGCAAAGAAGCAACATTGTCATTATTGCGTCATTTGTCTGATTTACACCACAAAGTGTCCCTTTCAAAGTTACAGTATTGTCAAAAAGAAGTGACCTATTTAGGTCATCTCTTTTCGAAGGAGGGAAGGCAACTGACCCCAGAGAGAATCAGGGCTGTTGCAGCAATGAGTGTGCCAAGAACACAAAGAGAAGTGCGTGCTTTTTTGGGTATTACATCATATTGCAGACAATGGATACCTAATTTTTCGTTAATAGCCAAACCCTTGGTGGCATTAACTTGTAAAGATACACCAAATCCCGTCCCATGGTCTGAAGATTGTCAGAAAAGTTTTGTCGAATTACGTGATGCATTATGTTCAGCTCCTGTGTTGGGTACCCCCAACTACAGCAAGCCTTTTACATTGTATGTCCATGAGAAAGAAGGTTGTGCGTTAGCAGTTTTGACACAACAGTTTGGAGACAGGGAGCGTCCATGCGCCTATTTCTCTTCAACCTTAGACCCAGTAGCTAAGGCACTACCGAGCTGCTTAAGAGCGGCAGCGGCAGCTGCTGTTTCTATCCGACAGTCTGCTGGTTTAGTGATGAATAACACATTAATCATAATGGTTCCACATGCAGTGGACACGTTGTTAAACAGAACCAAGACACAGCATTTAACTAGTGCTCGATTGTCAGGTTACGAGTTGACATTGTTAGCAAGCCATGTACATATAAAAAGATGCACTACACTTAACCCAGCTACGTTAATGCCAATTGTGACGGAGTTAGATACTTCTGAACAACATGATTGTCTCCATAGAACAGAAGAAGAAACGAAAGGGAGAATAGACCTTCTGGACACTCCCATTGCAAAGAGTGATGGTACTTTGTGGGTGGATGGTTCATGCTTTAAGCTCCCGAATGGTGACACGACTGCGGCGTATGCTGTGACAACTTTGTGTACGATTGTTGAAGCTGCACGTATCCCACATAATTCAGCCCAAGCAGCTGAGTTAATAGCCCTAACAAGAGCATGTACAGTATCAAAAGGAATGAAAGTGACTATCTATACCGATAGCCAATATGCGTTTGGTGTGGCCCATAGTTTTGGGCGTTTGTGGAAGGAACGTGGGTTCCTGACCTCGCATGGAACTAAAATACAGCATGGTCAGTTGGTAAATGAGCTCCTTGATTCACTTACTTTACCGTTGCAAGTTGCGATTGTGAAGTGTAGCGCACATAAAAAGGTGACTGATGATGTTGGTCGTGGGAATGCATTTGCTGACGAGGTCGCAAAAGAAACGGCAAGGAATGTGATGAGCCGAATGTATGTCGCGGGCCCTGCAAGATGGATTGGTGATGTTGGAATGTGTGAAGACACGATAGAAAGCGTGAAATCGATTCAAGCTGAAGCCACAGAGAGAGAATTGAGTGTGTGGAGAGAAAGTACGGGTAAATTGGATGCGAATGGTTGTTGGGTCGAGTTGTCAGAACATCAAAGATGGTTGCTACCCGATGCGTATGTGCTTGCAGTAGTTACAATGGCTCATGGAATGGCTCACATCAGTGTGAAAGGGATTTGTAAGTTGTTGGCCCCAGTATGGCAAAATGCAGGAATTCCCAAGTGCGCAGAAAATGTGGTTAAAAATTGCATGGTATGCCTGAAACACAACCCTGGTAGAGGAACCCCAACTCCAGCTGGTCATTTTGCACCTCCTACGTATCCGTTTGAGGTTTTGCAGCTAGATTTCATCCACATGGAGAGGTGCAACAACTTAAAATACGTACTCGTTGTTGTTTGTGCCTTTTCAAGATGGGTGGAAGCCTATCCCCTAAAAGACAATACTGCGCTATCCACAGCCAAAGCCCTTGTGAAAGAGTTCTTCCCTAGATTCGGAATGCCGAGAATGATCTGGAGTGACAATGGAAGTGAATTTGTGGGTCAAGTGATGAAGAAAGTATGCGAAGGGCTAGGCATAAACCAAAAGTTTCACGCTGCAAATCACCCCCAATCAGCTGGATTAGTGGAGTGCTATAATGGCACTCTAAAGCTAAAATTGGCCAAGATACAAGTGAGCTCTGGTCTCAAATGGCCTGACGCTCTACCCTTAGCACTCCTATCAACCAGAATGACTGTGCATTCACGAGTGAAACTTAGTCCTTATGAAATAGTCTTCGGCCGCCCGGCCAATATATGGGGAGTGCCTAGGCCCAAGAAGTTTAGCGAGATAGAGCATCCTGTTTTGCTTGACTATCTGTATGAATTGACGGCTAAATTGCGTGTCTTACATCAACAGGTCCACGACACCCTGCCTCCGGTCTCTGAATCTCCAGGTCATCCCATTGAGCCTGGATCCTGGGTTTTAATAAAGAACTTTCAGCGAACCAAAAACGAGCAGCCCAGGTGGACCGGACCGCACCTCGTTCTTCTCTCCACAAGATCAGCTGTTCGAGTAGAAGGGAAGAAACACTGGATCCATGGGACCCATTGCAAAAGGGTACCCCTACCTCTGCCATATGACCGGTGGGTCCAGGAAGGTGTCGCCGACTCAGAGACTGAAACCGTGCCACGTTTTCTGCCTTTCAGCGATGCACGAATAAAAGGAACACTCACTGAGAAAGAAAGTGATGACATTTTACAATCAGCAGTATCACCGTCAGTTCGATTGGACACTACAGAACCTGAACTCCTTTTTCCGGACCACACGATACCTGGGACTAACCGTTATAATCTACGACCAAGAATAAAGGACAAATAAAACAGTTTACTTTTCTTCCCTTTAGCAAAGTTCTCCAATATGGAAAATTATTTTTGAATGACTTTTTGCTTTTTTTGTGTTTTTTGAACCTCCATCCGGGTTCAGCTGTAGGATCATGGCTGAAAAGACTTAGGGGGGTAGCCTGTGGACACAAGGTCTACAGGTCTGGTTTGTTCTAGGGCGGCCTGGAACATTCAGAACACTCCTAAGTGAAGTAAACCAACCGCCACGAACGGCAACGGTTAGAGGATGTAATCTGTCCAAAATGGAGAACATGTTGAAAGACTGAGTTTCAAGAATAGAATATGTGAAACGATAACCAGGAAACGGTTTTTGCTGCTGTGCATTTTTATGCTTTTTAGTATACTTATGTTTTTTATAGGATATATTTTATTCTGTTTTAACGTGATATTGGCACCCACTACCTCATCTACACCTCCTCCTTCCACTGTTTCCCCACATTCTTTTCAACTCCTCCCTAAACATGAATCTGCTACGAGACTAGAGTTCATTAATAACTCCTTCATCCAGCTTTTGCACCAACACCAACCAGTGATAAATACAACTAACTGTTGGGTGTGTGGCCTTATGCCTCACACAGCAGATAAAGGTATCCCTTATCTGATCCTGCCTTTCAGCCACAATGGTTCCGTGTGGGCATTCAGAACGATATTCATCTATGCACACTACCCCCTACGTTTTGCGGAAGACAACCCTAAGAAAAATGCTTTAGTTAAAGGTATCATAGACATGATGAAGGACAATATCTTCTACGAGACTATCCCCAGAGATGAGACAATGGCATATATAGGATGGAACATGACCGGATATGAAGCCACAATGAGTGAGAAACAGCAAGCTAAGATATCTTCCCTGATTTGGGTTGTACCCCATCAGGGTCACCTGTGTCTGCAAGGTACTGGCAAGAATCCCAGAGCTCAGCTAGGGGAAAGCGTCTGCACTGAGACATATGTCTTCGCATCTCAGACCTCCCCTCCGCTCTTGGCAGCTAAGGGTACCTATTTCATCTGCCATGATTGAGCCTTTACATGGTTGCCCCCTGACTTTTCGGGCACATTCTTCGTTTCGTTCCTGTTGCCCCCTACCTACACAGCAGCGGCAGATTACCACAAGACAAGGATAGTTAGAGGCGTCTTCAGTGAAGAAGACACTGCAGGACAAGAATTTGGGGACTTCGTAAAGGGTTTTCTGCCGTTCTGGGGACAAATAAGTAACAGCAGGAGCATAAGGCAATTGATAAGAGTGGTTGAATCCACCGTGGCTGAAACCGCTGGTGCCCTTGGTAACTTGACTGCTGAGCTCCAGTCGGATCGTCTTATGACCCTTCAGAACAGGGTCGCATTAGATGTCATACTTGCAGACCGGGGTGGAGTATGTACATTGATCCAATCGAGTTGCTGTGTTTTTGTCCCAGATAACGCTCCAACAGTATACCAGGCCATCTCCAAACTGCATAGAATTTCCGAATCTATCCATTTAGATAAAGGAGAATGGTCATTAATGGGATGGTTCTGGGAACTGATATCAGCATGGGGATGGAAGATTCTGATGGTCATTGGGATGATCTTGGCCATTCTTTTCCTGTTCTGTCTATGCGTGCAGTGTGCTCCTGCGATATGTGGTTTCTGTGTTACATCATGCATAAGGAATCCTGCACCAAGAGACAAGCTAAATACTAAGATGATGTTACAGCAACATCTCAACGACTTTAGAAACATAGACCTGGACTCAGATTAGCATGAGAATAGGTTTATTGCCTATGTAAGGGCAAAAGGAGGGTTTGTGGTTCTAAAAATTCTGGACCCATGTAATTTACTTTGCCACAGCAGTACGATTTTAGTATCAAAAGACCGATAATGACTAGTACACTAAGCATGAGCATTTTCGCTCAATTCCAGCAGTGTTTTCACCTCGAAATCGCCATTTTCGTCCTGCACTCGTGGCTCCCATTTTTAAAAGTTGCCCTCACATAGGCTTATAATACAGTCAGATTTGATTCCAAGGACACGTACACCTTGATTGACTTTTCTCTGACCTGGGCAAGCTGGAACCATTGCCTCAGGCCAAACCTGTTTGGTCAGTCCCTCTCCCAGTGGCCGAATCAGATAGCATCAAGGCACACCATGCCATAAAACCCTTATTATCGCTCACACACCCTGCCTAATCTTGCTCACACCTGCACCTGCTCTTTTCTTCTTCTTACTTTACGAGGGGGAGGTGCCCGTTTTTATTGGGGGTCCACACTTATCTGATGTAAAATACTAGGCCTTGCCGGGTAATTTATTATGGGTTGGATGACATGAAATATGAGGTTTCATCATGACACTGTTTTTTCCTTTGTAGTGAAAACATGTGAATGACCAACCAAAATGTCAAGAATGTTTGCCTGAAGCTTAAAAAACTGTACAGTATATAAGGAAACCTGATTTTGCATTGACACACAGGCCCTCATTCTGACCTTGGCGGGCGGCGGAGGCCGCCCGCCAAAGTCCCGCCGTCAGATTACCGTTCCGCGGTCGAAAGACCGCGGCGGTAATTCTGACTTTCCCGCTGGGCTGGCGGGCGGTCGCCTTCAGACCGCCCGCCAGCCCAGCGGGAAAGAGGCTTCCACGATGAAGCCGGCTCGGAATCGAGCCGGCGGAGTGGAAGCTGTGCGACGGTTGCAGTTGCACCCGTCGCGTATTTCACTGTCTGCGCAGCAGACAGTGAAATACTTGTAGGGGCCCTCTTACGGGGGCCCCTGCAATGCCCATGCCAGTGGCATGGGCACTGCAGGGGCCCCCAGGGGCCCCGCGACCCCCCCTACCGCCATCCGGATCCCGGCGGTCCGACCGCCGGGATCTGGATGGCGGTAGGGGGGGTCGGAATCCCCGCGGCGGTGCAGCAAGCTGCGCCGCCGCGGAGGATTCAATGGGGCGGCGGTACACTGGCGGGAGCCCGCCAGTGGTGCCGGTCCGACCGCGGCTTTACCGCCGCGGTCGGAATCCCCATTGGAGCACCGCCGGCCTGTCGACGGTGCTCCCGCGGTCCTCCGCCCTGGCGGTCAAAGACCGCCAGGGTCAGAATGACCACCACAGTCTCCTGAGAACATACAAACCGTGCTGTTGTACTTCTAGGACGCTTGTTACTTGGTTGCAGCCAATAAATTCGATCTTTGACTTCACCTAGAAGACTCTGAGTTTCTGTGGTCTGAATCAGGAAAGTACCTGAGGTCTTTGGGTGTACCCTGGCACCGCTGGGTTACCGGATCAGTACCGGTTCTGAAAAACCCAGTACCTCAGTTACCTGCAGAGGAATTATTATGCTGAGTGGGTACACGTTAGACAGAACTAATTGTTGATACTGCAGTGCCAAGCCCAATCTCACCGCCGCCTGCCCTGCACAGAGCAAAACATGTTAACTGCATGAAGTGCAAAAGTGAACCTCACAGACAAAACCTCTGACAAAGCCCCATGCTATAATCCCTCCGCATTGCAAGATGTGCCCAAGATAATGACACTTGCTGCCCTACCTGATCAGTGTTTCTCATATTACGTCAACCTAGTACCTTCAAGGAATCCGGGATACTAAAAGTGAAAGTTACACAAATTCTTCCAAAAGAATATATTTCAACAACAATCAACACAGTACATTAGGTCAAATTACATCATTATTAAGAACCTGGAAAAACGTTTTTAGAAAAATAATCCAATTTTTGTTCCTGAGTATGTATATACATAATAATAAAGGTAAAGGGGACACAAAGCTGGCATACACCTGACAATTAGCATACCAAAAAACAGAAGTTACAGAACAATAGTGTGGTAAAATGATCTATCTGAACGCATGTGTCCTACTCCACCTACATGAGTTTAGTAAAGGAGTAGAGATACAGTAAGGAAGAAATGCAGTAGAATCCAGCATGGATGTTTCAGTCTTACTATGTCCAGGAGCAGAAGGGACCCCGTTAAAAACATAAAGCTTCCTTTTATACTCGTCCTCTGCAACCTCCATTTGGGAGTGGTATCCTTAGAAATCTCAGCTTTCAGGGCTCCCTGAGCAATAGTCTGCCCCAGCTCTTTTGACACTGGAAGAATGCAGTCTAGGGACATCTGGGTACTACCTATGACCCTTCTCTGGGTCACCTGCCCACCCCACTCCAGGGATCCCAGGGCCATGGGGTGGAAAAAAGTCTTGCCCCTGGGCCTGAGTTACCCTAGGCACCTGGCCGGTGTACTGCTCTAGGGAAACCAGCTTTTCCCCTACCATGGTCTGGCTGCACCTTCTTGTCCTGAGGCCAGTAACAGGGACCCCTTTCACCTTGACCTGTGGAAGTGATGCCTTCCACCCTCAGGGATCACAAGTCTACCCTCTGGCTTCCATCTCCAAACTAGGGGTGATTACCTCCTGCCCCTGAGGACTACTTACCCCTAGGGCCATTTTGGCCATCCACATAGAGGTCCCATTAGTGGGTGATTTCTTAGGACAGACAAGGCCACTCTGCTTTTGTCTAGCTAAGAACACTCAAAGCAGCTGGGTTGGAAATAGGGTGCTCTGAGCCACCACCCACTAGAACCTATCTCTTTCTTTTCAGAAAGGACATGGAAACCCTTCATCCCTACTTTACTCTGAGATGTGTCCCTTAACCTCACCCTCAGTCTCTTGGGTAGAACTTTGTGGTCACTCCCAGTTACCTTCAAATGGGACCTGGTACTAATCCAGCAGATCACCTCCTTACAAAGCTACCTGGGGTCAGAGAGATTACTATCCACAAGGTGTTGGCATAGCTCGGTAAAACTAAGACTGAGCATGTGCTGTCTAGCCTCTGTAATAACTAATTTCACTGTCCTTCAACCAACCATCCACTGCCTTGCAAAAATGATCCACCCAATCCACTCAGGCCTGCTGGGGCAGCTTATGACTGTTCATAAACCTGTGCCTATAACTCTCTGGGGTAAGTCTATATTTCCTGGCAAGGACCACTTTCATGAGAGGATACTTCATAATGTCCCCTTTCTTTAGGATTAACAAGGAATTCCTCCCTTCGTTGGGAATATGCCTCCAGAGGCTGGCCATAAGTTTTCTTCAGGGACCCTATTCATCTAATGGGCAACCTCATAAGTCTTTAACCAGTTGTCAACGCCATCTCCCACAGGAAAGTTAGGAACTAGATCTTTTGGGGTGGGCACCCTCACTTCTACAATAGACCCTGGGGTAATGCTGCCTATATTGCTGCTGAACTCTGGCTGCTTGGCTCTGATGTCCTGCTCCTTGAGTCTGATCTCATAGGCCATCTCCCTTTCCTCCAGGGTCAGTGTCTCCCTTGCCAAGGGTCTCTCTGTCCCACCTTTCTCCCTGGCCAAGTCTCTCATTGCCTCAGCCTTCCTCCCCTCTCTTTCCAGCTCCATCTTTGCCAGCTGCTGGTTGTGCTCCCTCTCAGCCTTCCTGTCCTCTATCTCTTCTGATGACAGGCCCCCGGCAGGCACACTGCCCCTTCACCATCCTGGACATGCTAGGTATTCTTTAGGGGGTGTTGTCTTCTCCTTAAAGCTCAGGACCCAGGTCTGGTTCATCCATCTCCCCTTCATTGAAGTTTTGTTGCTCCTCATCATCATTCCCCCCGGAATGGGCTGCAACCTCTGTACTTCCTCACAGGCTCTGAGGGCTACCTGGAGATCCACCTTTAAAGCCTTCCTTCTGCCTACCGCCCATTCTCTGTGCAGAGTTTCAGTGGCTCACTCCTGCGAAGAGTGTTGAAGTTGAACAACTCCATCCCCATGGCACAAAAAAGGAAGGTAGGGCACCTACATTTATAAAAAGGAGAAATAGCCAATGGAAAAGTTGGGAGAATGAATGAAACAGGTCAACTCTGATATCAAGTTATTTATATGGAATTTTTATGTTACACAAATCACTGTGCAGTACTACACAAACACAAGTCCTGATCCAACCACTGACACCAATGTGAGAAATTGGTCTGTTAGTTGAATTGGTGGTGAACCCTGTTCAAGCAACAGTGACTCCAGTTCAAGTAACAGCAACTGGATGAGAAGTGAGCATTGTGGAATATATAAGAGAAGATGTAAATGAGGAATGAGGTGTTATAGATAAGTAATGATTGATGAGAAATGAGGAGTGAGGATGAAGACTGAGTGAACTCATTTCAGATGGGAGGTACTGCTGCTGAGATTACCCTGTTTTTACCATATTTGATCTGGGAAACTGAGGGAGCATAAGCAGTCTGACGAAAGTGGATAATATATTTGCTTGCAATTTTCCTAATCATAAATATATGCATAGACCCTACTTTTGTAGAAATTTGTGTATGTTTAATGCCAGAGTAAAGTCTGTTTTTAAGCAGGGTCTGAAAGTGTTTATTTACAAAATTCAATAAGGTATGAATCACACAGATTACCAACAATGCTATTACCCCATACATCAGCAACAGAGCAGGTTTCTCCAATCCAAAGAGGAGTTCAAGTATACGTCCTACGACATGGACAGTTTTAATAATGGTTACTTGACAAAATTCCACAAAAGAACTAAGCATGTGCCTAGCTTCGCTCATGTGAATGATTAGAGGGTCTTCATGAGTAACGAAAATGTAAGCAGTTCATCTGACCATCCTGATTTCCAGCTTTTGCAACTTGTCTATTAGAATGCAATGCATCCGATGTTCGGAGGCCTGTACATCCAGTGATGTCAAGCTAGCATGAGCAAGAACACAATGCAAAGACAAGTCACATTTGTGCTAAACAAGCAAATGTGTTTATGTTCTTTTATAATTCCTCCCTGCACTGCATATTCATTATACGTAATACCCCTTAAATTTTTCCTTCTATAGTATTTTCCAATGTTCTTTCACCAACCTCTTTATTAATCTCTGATTCATAATCTTTATCATCAAAGTTGGTTGGAGAATAAAATGAGTGGTATATTTTCTTCTCGCTAGCCTTGACCTGGAGGTGATACAGACTCCTACAAGAATGAAAACTATCAAGAAAACATCATTAATGCCAAGATGACTTTTAATATTTTTGTTGCCCACCCTCGAACAATACCAATCAGGATAAACTCTCATCAAAGGTTTGCAAGCCTTTGACAATCTCATGTATAAATTCTATGGGGCTCATTTACAAGCTTCTTGTGCCACCGTAGCATAATGTTTTTTACGTCACGGCAGTGTAGAACAATCCCCCACACCATGCCATATTTACAAACTAGAACAATGGTACCATTGCACCAGCTTGTAAACCCTTGCACCACATTTTAGCTGTGCCAGGTATAATGGACGCAATGTAAGTAGGCCTGCAGGAATGGTGCAGTGAAATGTACACAAGATTTCACTGCCTGATTTTAGCATCATTTTTAAACTCCTGCTCAAGGGCAGGTGTTAAAGTGACACTAGGCTGTTTTAAATGCCGCCCCTGGGCTTTGCTGGATTAGCGTGAACATTTTTGATCCTAGTCCAGCAAAGCTCCACAACGTCTGATGCAGCTCTGCTAAGGAGCGCCAGGGTGCGCTATATTGTAAATACAGTGCTACCCTGGTGTTGTTAAGGGGGCCTAGAGTGGCGCATAGTGATCGATGCACCAGTTTGTTGTAAATGAGTCCCTATGTGTTCATGGATCATCACAGATATAGCTGGGATAAAAGTACAACATGCAGCTGCAGCTATTGTGCATATGCCTCCCTCAGTGGTCAATACAAAGTCCAGAGGCATTCTATTATGTAGAATAAAAGCATGTTGGGTCACCAATTGGGTTATTACATGTGACAAAATGTACAGGGTATCAGGATTCAGAGATATCATTAGGTTACCGCACATAAGACCAGTTGCCACAAATGTGGTAAGTATAAGTCTGATCAGAGACAAACATTTGAGTAAACAGTACATAATGACAGAAAATAGTTCTTGGGATCTCAACCTAGATAAAGTCTTGAAGGGGATAGGGGAAGTCTACTTTGAAGCAATCATGATACAATCACTGTGCCCCATGAATATACTGCCATTCCCAATGGCCCATTGAGGTTAAATAGATAGCACAGGGAAGGCGTTTGTGATGGGGCAAGGGCACAGGGTAAAATGAGAGATATCACACTCTGGGATAAAGTGTCCATGTAGATGTACATAAGCTCATTGTTTTTCCCAATCAAAAGGATTCGGAAACATAGGCTTGCCTCACATATGAATCAGGGAGCACACATGAGCACAGCTAGCATGTGCATAAATTCAGGGTCCGCATGTACTAGTCCAGCAAATGTAGGAAGGATATTTTTTTTGTAAATAGAACACTTGTTCCACGAATGGGCAGTGGGCTTTCTGTGGTTGACTTCATCCATGCCACCGCCTGCCCCTCCTGAAGCAGCCCCACAATGAACCTGTCGGACTCATTAAAGGATCAGGTGACCTGTAGCTTTGTAATCCCTGGGATCACAGGCTTTAGTCCTTGGTAGAAGGACGGGCTGTGTTCATGCACTGTCTTTGACTTGTGTTTGGGAAAGATTTTCTTGTCCTTCCAGGAGATTTTTGATCACAGCTCTTTGGTCCACTTGCAGTGTGAAGCACGGACCCATATTGCAAGCCCTTGGCACTTGACAGCAATGTTTGTAATGAGCAGAACTTGTAATAGTCCTCTGTCAGGGTTGAATGAAGTGATGATTTCCATTGGTGAATCATAATGTGTATCTAATCTGCGGGTTGCAGACTGTGGAAGAATTGAATTGGATTTGTGGGCATTGAACCTGAGAATGGAAGCTGTTGAGACTTAGGTGGTCATTACAACCCTGGCAGACGTTGTTAAAGCGGCGGTAAGATCGCCAACAGGCCGGCGGTAAAAAATTAGCAATTACGACCGTGGCGGAAACCGCCAACAAAGACAGCCACTTTAACACTCCGACTACCACGGCGGTACAAACAAACAGCGTGGCGGTCACCGCCAACAGACAGGCGGGAGACAATGTACCGCCCACACTATTATGACAGGCCAATCTGCCACCTTTTCTGGGGCGGATTCACCGCGGATAAAAACACGGCAGAAACAGGAATTCCGAAGGGAAAAAGCTCACCTCTACACACCCCACGAGGAACGAGGACACCATGGACCCGGAACTCCAAATTCTACCTGCGATAGTCTTCCTGCTCCTCTACCAGGAGCATGAACGCCAGCGGTGAGTACTGCACCTACGACACAGGGGAGGGGGGAGGGAAAAAACAGGGACACACACACGCAACACCCCCACCCCCACCCTCACCCACTACAACACACACACTAATGCATATTAATACATCACAGTTACACCCCCAGTCCCCACAGAAGAATGCAAAGACAATAGAAAATGAGTGTAACCATTGTAATATATTAAAATCAAGTGGGCAAAAATATATATATACACCATTTACAGAATATATACCAAGCATAGTAATCCAGGTAGTGCTCCAATTAAGTCCGTGGAACACTGGGCCCACACGGTATGGGCGAGGCCCACACAAGATCCCCGACCATGACAGAGAGAACACTGCAGGGGCATCAGAGAGCAAGCCAACAGGCACCTCAGGGGGAGGGAAAGGGGGGGCACCTCAGCCGGTTGAGTGCACAACGCCAAATCCACAAGAGGGCCACATGCCCACTGTTCAATCCTGGGGAGTGCAAAGCCACAGTCTCTCAAGTCTATACAGTGGGTGGCTGGCCCACAGTTCCATCCTGGGGAGTGCAAAGCCACAGTCTCTCAAGTCTATACAGTGGGTGGGTTGCCCACTGTTCCATCCTGGGGAGTGCAAAGCGACAGTCTCTCAAGTCTATACAGTGGGTGGGTTGCCCACTGTTCCATCCTGGGGAGTGCAAAGCCACAGTCTCTCAAGTCTATACAGTGGGTGGATTGCCCACTGTTCCATCCTGGGGAGTGCAAAACCACAGTCTCTCAGTCTCTACAGTGGGTGTCTTGCCCACTGTTCCATCCTGGGGAGTGCAAAGCCACAGTCTCTCAAGTGGATAACAGTCTCCACAGGTTCAGGAGGGGGCATGGTGCCCAGAGTGCTTCATCCTGCTAAGGACAGAGGTAGTGGATGTATCTCTCCACTGGTTCTGGAGGGGGCATGGTGCCCAGAGTGCTTCATCCTGCCAAGGACAGAAGTAGTGGATGTATCTCTCCACTGGTTCTTGAGGGGGCCTTGTGCCCAGAGTGCTTCATCCTGCCAAGGGCAGATGTAGTGGATGTGATTCTCCACAGGTTCTGGAGGGGTTATGGTGCCCAGAGTGCTTCATTCTCCCCTTGACGGACTCAGTAGCGTCAGTGCCCTTGGCGCTCATGGGCCAGCGGTGCTTGAGGCGGCGGTGCCCTGTTCAGCGGTGCTTGAGTTGGTGGTGCCCTGTTCAGCGTTGCTTGAGACGGCGGTGCCCTGTTCAGCGGTGCTTGAGATGGCAGTGCCCTGTTCAGCGGTGCTTGAGGCGGCGGTGCCCTGTTCAGCGGTGCTTGAGACGGCAGTGCCCTGTTCAGCGGTGCTTGAGACAGCTGTGCCCTGTTCAGCGGTGCTTGAGATGGCGGTCTCCATTGCAGGGACTCAGCTGCTGGCGGTCCTTCATGGTCCAGTGGGGCTTTTGCTGGCGGTCCTTCATGGCTCAGCGGGGCTTTTGCTGGCGGTCCTTCATGGCCCAGCGGGGCTTTTGTTGGCGGTCCTTCACGGCCCAGCGGGGCTTGTGCTGGCGGTGGCCTCCTGGGCAGCTGGGCTGGTGCTGGCGGTGGCCTCCTGGGCAGCTTGGCTTGTGCTGGCGGTGGCCTCCTGGGCAGCTGGGCTTGTGCTGGCGGTGGCCTACTGGGCAGCTGGGCTTGTGCTGGTGGTGGCCTCCTGGGCAGCTGGGCTGGTGCTGGCCTCCTGGGCAGCTGGGCTGGTGCTGGCGGTGGCCTCCTGGGCAGCTGGGCTGGTGCTGGCGGTCCTGTCCTGGGCAGCTGGGCTGGTGCTGGCGGTCCTGTCCTGGGCAGCTGGGCTGGTGCTGGCGGTCCTGTCTTGGACAGCTGGGCTGGTGCTGGCGGTGGCCTCCTGGGCAGCAGGGATGATGGCGGTCTTCTCCGCCGTGCTGCTCTTCCCAGACTTGCCAGGTTTCTTGTGGCCCTTCCCCACCTTGGAAGGTGTCACAGCCGACTCCACACTCCCACTGGGACCCCTGGGAGCGGCTTTGGTGGCTGGAGTCTTCCCCCTCTCCCGCTGGGTACCGGCCAACTTCTGATGCTTCACAGGTGGGGGACTGTCTGTGCTGTGGCTCCATGCCACACTGGCTGCCCTGGTGGCAGGTGCACTCCAGATTCCGGTGACTACAGGCACCATTGGTCCCGGAGATGTTGTGGCTGAGGTGCTAGTTTGGGACCTATGAGACGGACGGGGTGGGGGAGGTGTGGGAAAGAGGTCAAGGTTGGACAGGAAAAGTTTTTTGGACACACTGGGAAGGGTAGCTGAAGGGGGTTTGGGAATGGAGGAAGAGGTTGTGGTTGTAGAAGGTGTTCGTTTGCTGACTTTGGGTGAAGGTGCATGCGCTGGAGGCTGTCGTGAGGTGGATGGCTGTTGGGTGGGTGTGTGCCTGCGTTTGTATATCTTGGGAGGGGGCGTCACAGACACACTGGGAGAGGACACAGGGGATGTGTGAATGGTAGTGGGGGTGGTGACTGCACGTGAGCGGGGTGTGGTGGTGGGTGTGCTGGAGAGGGACGTAGTGGCTGTAAAGATAGTGCATGCAGGTGTGAGTGTAGGTGAGACAGGGAGGGAGGAGGGAGACGAGGAGGAGGGGACACAGTGGAGGCAGTGGATGTTGGTGTGTCTGCATGTGTGTGATGCTTGCGTGAGTGCCTGTGGGATGTGTGGTGCTTAAGTTTGCCTGAGCTTCCCTTGTGTGTTGACGTGTGTGCATGCTGGTCTGTAGGTGTGCTTGGGATAGGCTGAGGTACAGGGGATTGGGTCTGGGTGGAGGAAGTTGGAGGGGGGAGGCTAGACACAGGGACAATGGCTGCCATCAGTGCTGAGGCCAGAGTCTGATAAGCTCGCTGAAGGGCCGCCTGACCAGAATGAATGCCCTCCAGGAATGCATTTGTTTGTTGCAGCTGCCTTTCTACACCCTGGATGGCATTCAAAATGGTAGACTGCCCAACAGTGAGGGACCTGAGGAGGTCAATGGCCTCCTTACTGAGGGCAGCAGGGGTGACTGGGGCAGGGCCTGAGGTGCCTGGGGCGAAGGTGATGCCCACCCTCCCGGGTGAGCGGGCACGGGCGAAGGCTGAGGGGCTGCTGGGAGGGCGGTGCTGGAAGGGGGGGTGGCGGCTGTACCTGTAGATGGGGGTGGCACAGATGTTGCCGCCACCACAAGGGAACTCCCATCAGTGGACGAGTCTGTGTCACTGGTCTCAGCTCCTGTCCCCGCCATGGAGCTCCCCTCGCCCTCCGTCCCACTGGTGAACTCCGAGTCCGTAGTGTGGCCCTCCATGGCCATGTGGGATGCAGCTACCTCCTGCTCCGGTGCCACTGCTCTTCCGCCTGATGATGCTAATGCACACAAGAACAGGGAGACCACAAAAAGGGGGGGGACGACAGAAGAAAGACATGTTGAGTGCATGCATTGCGCGACCGTTGGTGGACACGACAGACACAGAAGCCCCCTGCACTAAGCCGCGCTCTTGGGCTCCACTGTTCAATTCCTGGGAAATGGCCTACAAGGCTATGGACGACATCTGCACACATAGATGACACAGGGGCATGACTATGTGTAGTTGTCACTCTACAGAGGTAGGGTGGGGTGACACATGGCCTGCCTTACGGAGGGACCTTGCCTACGGAACTCGCCCTGGCCTAGGGAAACCCACAGCCCACCTCACCCACCCAGACCCCTCCACTGCGCGCAAAGTCAGCAGAATGCGAGTGTGCTCACCCCCTTGTGGCTGCTGTGATGCCCTCAAGCGCCCATCCAACTCCGGGTACGCCACCGCCAGGATCCTGAACATCAGGGGGGTAATGGTGCGACGGGCACCCCTCCCACGTTGGGAGGCCATCCCCAGCTGAGCCTCCGCTGCCTTCTTGCTCCAGCGGCGAGTGTCCTCCCATCTTTTCCGGCAGTGGGTGCTCCGTCTGTGGTAGACCCCCAGAGTCCGGACGTCCTTGGCGATGGCACGCCAAATATGTTTTTTTTGGTGGGCGCTGACCTACATGATTTGTACAGGGGGAAGAGAAAGTTATTACCAACTGCACCGTCAAAGTGATTGGCCCCCATCCCTACCCTTGCCATGTGGCACATGCACTCACCGTTGTTTCATGCACGCCGCACTCTCCCCCCTTCCTTCTTACATCCACCCTTCTCCACACAGCCATAGCCCATACATCATGCTCCCAGTGTACTTACCTGTTTATCTGGAAGATTGTAGAGTAGCGTGTACTGGGGGAGGACCCCATCCCGAGTTTCTCCAACTCCTCCGATGTGAAGACAGGGGCCCTTTCGCAAGAAACTCGAGCCATTGTCTCTTCCAGACCGAGGTCACAGCAGCACTTGCAATGTAGGTCCTCTCCTGTCGAAGATCAGGTATCGAGTGACTGAATAGATAGAAAATGGCAGTCACGTCTGCGGCAGTGCGTACCGTCACCGCCGGCGTACATCGTCATTGGCTCCTGGGACCCATAGGGTCCAATGTTAACCAATGCAGCATTGCTCTGCGGTCTTCAACCGCCTACTGCAACGGTGTACAACGTCAGCACAGTTACCTCACATCCCATTGTCCCACTTTAGAGGTCAGGCAGCCGCCATTTCTGGGGCCCACATGGCTTCATTTCCAACTGCGTCACACATACCTAGGCCTAGACTCAACACACATACAGGCCACTTTTTGAGTATGAATGGTGTTCTGTGTAAGCTGTGGGTACGTAACTCTGAGTTGTTTGACTCTGTGGTCACTGTTGTCCTTCATAGGCACCATCCGCTGGGACATGTGAGGAGATGGCGGCATCCTCCGGTGTACCCACCGTTGGTGGACCTGTCGACAATGGAGGAAAGACATGTGATAATCACATACAGGCTTGACCGTGCCACAATCCAAGAACTGTGTACCCAGTTGGAGCCAGACCTGATGTCAGCTATTCTCCATCCCACAGGAATCCCCCCTCAAGTGCAGGTGCTGTCAGTGCTCCATTTCCTTGCAAGTGGGTCATTTCAAACAACAGTGCCCATAGCATCAGGGATGTCCCAGTCTATGTTTTCCAACGTGTTGTCTAGAGTGTTGTCTGCCCTGCTGAAACACATGCAGAGCTACATCGTTTTCCCTCAGGTGGAGGAATTGCCTACAGTGAAAGGTGATTTCTATGCCTTGGGACATATCCCCAACATCATAGGTGCCATTGATGGGACCCATGTGGCTTTGGTTCCCCCCCCCCACAGGAGTGAACAGGTGTAGTACAGAAACCGGAAGAGTTATCATTCGATGAATGTACAGATGGTATGTTTGGCACACCAGTACATCTCCCAAGTGAATGCCATGTTCCCTGGCTCAGTGCATGACGCTTACATCCTGCGGAATAGCAGCATCCCTTATCTGATGGATCAACTCCAGAGACACCGTGTGTGGCTATTAGGTGAGAACCTGGAAGCTAGTCAGTGGGAATGGTTGTCTGGGTCTGGGGATATCCCTCCAGGTTAGTGTGTGTCTAACAGTTGTCCCTTGCCATTTGCAGGTGACTCTGGTTACCCCAACCTGTCATGGCTACTGACCCCAGTGAGGAATCCCAGGACAAGGGCAGAGGAACACTACAATGAAGCCCATGGGCGAACTAGGAGGGTGATCGAGCGGACCTTCGGCCTCCTGAAGGCAAGGTTCAGATGCCTCCATATGACAGGTGGATCCCTATTCTACTCACCAAAGAAGGTGTGCAGATCATCGTGGCCTGCTGTATGCTTCACAACTTGGCTTTGCGATGGACATGTGTGGACCCTCCTGTCCGGTGATGTTGGGTAGGGGTCCTGCAGGGGTATAAAGGCATGATTATTGCATCTGTGTGTGTCAAGGTGTGCAATGGGTGGGTGACCGTGTACCCCAGTGCTAGCATTCCTGTGTGGGACCTTGTGTGATGATGGTTTCGGGGGGTGTATGGGTATGTGCAGTGGGCATGCTTTAGTGATGGGTGTCCATGCTTTGTTGTTGCATGCAGGGCTTGGTGTTGGGATGTGTGGTTTGTGATGTTGGGACATTTGTGAGGAGTAGGAGTGATGGGGGTGAGTGTGATGGTGGGGGTATGTGCTGGTATGCAGGTAGGGTGGGGGATGTAATAGTAAAGTTTTGACTTACCAGAGTCCATTCCTCCACCTACTCCTGCGAGGCCCTCAGGATGCAGAATCGCCAAGACTTGCTCCTCCCATGTTGTTAGTTGTAGGGGAGGAGGTGGAGGTCCTCCGCCAGTCCGCTGAACCGCCAGGTGGTGTCTGGAGACCACGGAACGCACCTTCCCCCGTAGGTCATTCCACCTCTTCCTGATGTCCTCCCAATTTCTTGGGTGTTGTCCCACTGCGTTGACCCTGTCCACTATTCTTCGCCATAGCTCCATCTTCCTTGCAATGGAGGTGTGCTGCACCTGTGATCCGAATAGCTGTGGTTCTACCCGGACGATTTCCTCCACCATGACCCTGAGCTCCTCCTCCGAGAACCTGGGTTGTCTTTGCCGTGCCATGGGGTGGTGTAGGTGATGTGTGGGGTGGTGTGTGGGGTGATGTGTGTGCTGATATGTAGTGGGGTGTTGTGTGAGGTGCGTGGAAGTTATGTGGGTGATGGTGTTGTGAGCCTGTGGATGCTAGTGTTGTTGATGGTGGTGTCTCTCTCTGGCTTTCGTTCATGATTTGTGGTCGTAAGGGTTTGTGGGTGGGTGTTTTATAGTGTATTGAGTGTGTGGGAGTGGTGTGTGTATGCGTATCAGGTGTGTGTATTTGTAATTGTCCAATGTGGCTGTGTTTTGTATGTGTGTGTGTATTTTGTGCGCGGTGGTGTGTACCGCCAATGGAATACCGCGGTTGAAAGAACGACGCGTGGATTCGTGGGTCGTGATAGTGTGGGCGTATTTCTGTTGGCGTGACGGTGGAGGTTTTGTTTTTGCCAGTTTATCACTGACCTTTGGTGTGGCGGACTGGTGGGGCTGTCTGAATTTTGGCAGATTCCGAACTGTGGGTCATAATAGCTGTGGCGGAATTCCGTGGCCGCGGCGGTGTGTTGGCGGTCTTCTGCACCAATGTTGTAATGACCGCCTTAGTGAGTTGTTTGTAGTTTTCTAAAGGCACATCATCAATAAAGTGTATGCAAACAAAGAAGTAAAATGGAAAATGTTAAATGTTTAAGGTTTCTGTAAATGTAAATAAATTTGAAATCAGAGGATACAAATGAAGTTGTTGTCTTCAAATTGATACATAGGAACAGAGCATCAAAAAGAATACAGTAGGGGTGATGGGTGACCTCAAGTGGATTTGGAAAAACTCCAACCGTCCCATTAAAATTAAAATTTTGATTTGCATGTTTGTGAATTAAATAAACAATTTCATCATTTGTTTATTTGTTAGATGAATGCTTGTTTCACAGGTCAAATGATTGATCTTGTTTAGGCCAGGGTCCATGGATTCTAATAATGATTCGTTGGTGGGGGTCACCAGATCCCAATTAATGAAAATTAATTTAAATCTGCGTAATTTGGTGGAGTTAAATAAAAACTCTATGAGATTCCACCGGGCACATTGTGCTGCTCGCACTGTGATTTAGCGCCAAGAGCACAGTGACAAATCAGTGAGAATGGCACCATGTGGCATGAGAGGATGCAAATACTCAAGTTGAATTTGTTGCCACGTGAGTAGACTTACTACTCAAACGGCAGCCTTCTGACCTTTAACAGTCATGATTGTCCGCATTGGAAAAATCTTGTCGGATATCCTCAACGTGACAGAAAATCACACTAGAGGACACCATTTCTCGCTCGCACTTGCCAACTTACCATTTTGGGGCCACACGCAAGAAAAAATGTTGCCACTTGGCAATTTG
The DNA here is from genome assembly GCF_031143425.1 of Pleurodeles waltl. NCBI lineage: Eukaryota > Metazoa > Chordata > Amphibia > Caudata > Salamandridae > Pleurodeles > Pleurodeles waltl. Next base: position 1,139,523,726 of record NC_090440.1, read on the forward strand.
CAAAGTTTTGCTGAAGTTCCAAATTACAAGCGTAATGTAGAGTCGGCAAAATTCCATTATATCTGCTGGCAGAGCGCTATATTTCACCCACTCCTAATTCCAATAATGATTCAGTGGATGTCCACAGAAGGCAAAATGTTAAGAACCACTGTTGTATAGTAATGGTTTACTGGAACACACATGTACATTCACACACATTCACAAACACACAATTGATTTCCTAACCTTTGTCCTCAGCCGTCCCAGCAAAGGCGAAGTGTATATACAATTTAAAGCAGCCCGTCTTAAGTCTTGTTGACTGGCTCCACATTGAAAAGGGGTGTGTCTGAAAAAAGAAAGTGTGTTGTGATGACTGAGGCACAAAGAATAAGAATAATGGATGATGACTCAGGCACAAGGAATAACAAGGATTGGCATTGCCAATAGGTCTTTCCTTAGGGACCTTATAAGTATTTAGCCATGCAGTAACTTACATTGGCAGATGGATCATACCATAACTGACATTGAGCAACCACTGGTGACCCCCTATAAGGGTCACCGAAAAATATCAAGAGTGTTCAAACAGTCATAGTGTAATAAGGATGCTACATTCGCAAGAATCATGTTCACAATTGCAGTAAGGAGAGATCAATAACATATACAATCATCATGTAAACCCAATAAAAACCTTTATAAGAAATAAGCTTTGCGTTTGTGCATTACTTCATACACTTGGCATTATACTGTAATGCTTAGAGCAGCCCCAAGAGGGCACCACAATAAAAATAGCATTTGGAAGAAACATGGTCATGTAAGCATATAGTCAGCCCTTAGAGGGCATAACCACATGAAAAGAGAATGGCAGAAAGCAATGCAGTGTAACCATATATTCAACTCCTAGAGAGGGTAGTGCATTACACATGTTCAGGCCTTGCAGGCCTACTAAAATATTATTACAAACAAGATCCTTAAAACACAAACTACTCCCAGCTGTAAAACTAAAGTTCCTGCCATGATACAGCTCGAAGACACTGAATGGTGAGAGTCATTATTATTTTCGGTCCCCCAACCTAGTGTGGGGACCCAGAGGTGACCTAGACAGAAGGACCAAGTCATGCTGAATGTTTTGGTGGTGGCCCCATTGTCCTAGGACCACCACATGGTGCATTTTGGGCAAAAATGTTTTGTGAAAAGAATGCCTTGCAAAGCATTATGAGGTGAGTTTCCCGAGTGCAGTGAATACTGTAGCATTGGCTCGCCCACTGTGCTGGGAATACCGCTTTGAGGATTTCTGTGTTTTTTCTGTTTAAAATGCACAAGTTGCTATATTTTTCAACTGCTAAACTTGTACGTAAGTGATACTCGTGTAAAACTCTTCTCTGATCGAGTTCATGCTATATAAAACTTTAAAAAAATAAATAAATAAAGAGTACCCCCCCCCAGCATGCACCACAAACAGAAACATTGGCATGCCAAAAACTAGGAAGAAACTACATATGGCCATAGAGCAGGGCGAGGCAGACAAAAAAAATAGTGCAGCACATCACGGTATATGGCCGATCGTGCAATAATCCATGTAACAGTGTCAGTCTCCGAGGCAGTAACAAGATAGCCTCAAGGCGGGACAAACATAAAGCATTTACCAACGAAATCATGAGAATTTTGAAAGGCAGGGTAAGGAACAAATTAAAGTGGTGGGCTTGAGATGGGTGGGAATAAAACCATCAGAGTGCATTACAGCATGTTGAGAGAGCAGCTTTGCTAGGCTCGACCTAAAAATAGGAATTAAAATGTGGGATGAAGAATAACAGTGAGGGGTGAAAAACAGATGAGGAATAACAATGAATAATGAATGGGTAATGAGGGGTAAAAATGATGGATGTTGAGGGCTAAATGAGGAACACAAATGAGGAACGATTATTAAGAAGTGAGAAATGAGGGGTAAGAATGATGCATGAGAGATGAGAAGAAGAGATGAGAGATGAAGATTGAGGAATCGTGGGTGAGGGATATTAGCTGAGGGTTTAGAAGTGAGAAATAAGGAATAAAGAAGGCAGGATGAGGAGGAATGTGGATAACCTAAAAGGGATGCTGTACAATACCACCTGTCTCACTCATCATGGCAAGTTAGTGGGATGAGGGCCGACTGCAGAGATCAAGAGTAAAATTAGTTTTGCTGATAAGATTGAGATTTATTAGGCCATGAGAACATTCCTTTTCTCTTTACACTACATAAACTCCACATTGTTAAGTGTTTTCTTCGTTACAAGGGACGGAATTCACATGCCTCTGCTGATTTTTAGCACCTTACAAGTACTGAATTCACCCACAAGCATACACGCTTATTATTGTCTGTTTAGTTCATTAATATGTGGTCTTTTCCAGGACAGGCTAACACACTTTGTGTATATTCATTTTGCATACATCTATACATTAAACATGCAGTTTATAACTTGCAAACGTGTAGCTCCTTTTTTCATTAAAAAACAGTTAAGCTTCTATTTTTTACTACAAACAACACGCAGAGCCCTTTCTTTAATAAATCAGATATAAAACGTACAGCTCTTGTATCCTGAGCGGTGCAATAAATCAACAATTTTCACATGGGAGCATGACATTATTTTAAACTGTTGTCATTCTACTGGCACAAATCCGGCTCTAAAGGGCATTTCTATAGCTCTCCATGATATCAGCGTTCTTTATTTGATTTGATACCGTTTTTCATATGTTTGAAAAAAACTCAGTCAAACTCCTGCATTGGCAAATCAATTCAGTATCCCATCATAAAACTATTCATCTTAAATAATCCGTGCAACCGGAAGCACTAACATAAAATACAACATTAAAGAATGATTAACCTCTCAATCTGACCATTTTATTTTTCTCCCCAAACCCCCCTCATGCCTTATTATTTAAATTTCATTTCTTCTTGCAGCATCTGCTGAGTCAACACATTCTCTTTTTATGTGTTCTTCCAACCAACACCCCGTTTTCATATGTTTTGCATGGAAATTAAAACATGTTACACGATTTGTTATTTTCCCAATTGCAAATGAGGGACATCAGGTTGGCAATAAAGGGCCAAGATATGCGTACAAATCACAAGAGTGGTAACTTGTCAAACAAGTACTTCTTGCGCTGACTTACATTATGTGTCTCCCTTTCAAATTGCTCCTCTATAACAAATAATACTGTTTTGTCACTAAGTACTCATTTTCTCCAAATTGTAGTTTTGAATCCACTCAGGCTTGAATTCAAGTGTCTGAAATGTATTTGGATTCAACTAAAAAAAAATCTAAGTACCTAGTGAGATTTTGCTGGGCATAACTAATATTAATTAGATGCATTTACATGCAATGAATCTTATCTGAATGTGGGGTCATTTGCATTTTTTTCCTTCTGCTTAAAGCTTGATCAGAAATGCCTGTCCAGACAGTTCTTGTTTTATTGCAAAATATCAAAGGAAGCTTTAAGTTTCAGAGTATATCTTATTAAATATTTGCCCATTTTTGGAAGCCTGCTATGTCTCTAAAATAGTTAAATGTTAGATCACACAATTACTCTATGTTGTCATGGTCCGCACAGAATACATACCTCTCCTAAAGCTTTTTTCTTGTTTGACATTTCTTCGTATTCTGTGGGTAAGCCAATTTTCCTATTTCATCATCACCATCTCATCATTTATACATTTAACCTTGTTACATTTTCAGTAGCCTTCTTAAAAAAATAATTGTTGGTTCCTTTATTTAATTTTTTAGCAATTATATCTTCAATATATTTGCCAATATATATATATGGCCAACCCCCTTAATCCTTTACCCTTAAAGGTTTACCCTCAACCTCTGAATTTACCCTTTACTTCACCCTTATTCCTTACCCTTAACCCTTTCTCACATTGATCTTGAATGTATAATTAACTATTTACCTACTTTCTCCCTTTATCCTTGCTGCATACTATTAACCCCTCACCCTTAACCCCATACCTTTAATCTATCACCCGTCACCGTTTACCCATAACCCTTCACCTCCTTATGCTTTCTTCCTACCCACAATCCTCTAGCCCTCACCTTCAGCCCTGTTGCTTTAGCCCCTTACCACTAACGCATTATCCCTGTACCCCCTATTATTTATCCTTATCCCTCAGCCTTAATATTAGCCTCTTATCATTAATGGCTTACCTATAACGCTATAACCATAAACCTGTTAGTAAAAATAGCAAGGCGCATCGTGGTTGCTGCCAAAGATGTCAGAAGGCAAAAGGGAGAAAGGACTGAATTTTGTCGCATTTAAGTGGGCAGACAGGCGAAGTGCGGAACTGGTGAATACAAGGCTATGAAAGATCAATCGTTTTGTTTTGAAGGTCATTACTTACAGCAACACCAGCTCCATTAGAGCAGTCCTTTCTATCTCTTTTTCCTAACAGAAACCTTCTCTTTCCTAAGTACATCCACTGAAAAGTGTATACATTTAGGACAATCTAGGTTTCAGGGAAATCCATTTTTTGGCAAATGACAGGGGAACCCATTTCAATAAGGCCTCTCATTTTCTGATCACAAATAAATGCATAGATTTTTTTTTCTATCAAAATTGCAAAGCACAGAATTATTTTTCTCTGCTAACTCCTTCCCATTAACTCCCATCACTTTTCCCCTGAAGCCCTTACACCCTAAAACCCTTATTCTGAACTCTTATCCTTAACTTTTTACCCTCAACCACTAATACTAAACCTCTTATGCTTTAATCCTGTACTTCTTACCTGTGCACTAAACCACTTACCCATACCCTTATCCCTAATGCTTATCTTTACCCTTACATCCATGCTCCTTATCCTTAATACCTTCACCCTAAAACCCTACTCTTAACTCATTACTCATAACCCTAACATCCTTTGACTTAACCCCTTACTCTTAACAATTACCCAAGCCAAATCAAAAAATGTAATCTCTACAACATTAAATATAGTTTTTTCAATGCATGACTTAAAATGAAATGACAAATGATGAGTCTGTTATGAAATTGTAGTCTATAAGGAAATGTCCAAGAGGAAACAGCATAACAATGACATGGAAGTGAACAAATGGTATGTTCTCTCCCTGTTCCAATCTTATCCTTTCAGTTAACACCCAAACATACTCTTTGCTTAGTAGTCCTGGCTTTCATCAGCTTTTTAAATTGCTAGCTGCAATTCAGTTGAAGGTTTATACCGGACCTCTTTTAAAGATCAGCAACAGCTACTGAAGTGCAGAAAGAAATGAACACATGTGAGACCACCTGCTGCTCATGGTGATGTGGTCCTGAAAGGTGAGTCCAAGTTTTCCAGTTCTCATATAACTTTCAACAAACTGAAATGTACTGCCTGTACCCCGGAAGATGGCTGGTCACGGCAGGTGATGATGGAAAGTATTACTGCAGTCAACATGTACCTTCATGTCTAACCTACGCATAGATGTCCTTTGTGAAAGCTCACAAATTGCCTTAAAGGCAAGGTCATCCTCTAAAACATAAAAAGGACTAGACTTAAAACCAAGTAGGTACATAGCTCAGGGGGGAAATATGATAATGCCTAATATATCCAAAACTATTGATCTCAATGCTATGATCACAATGTGTATAAGGTTTCCAAAAGAGAGTCACCTCTGTATCAGAGTATGTACATCTTGCAGAGCACACAGAGAAAACCATTCCCTCCTAAGAAATAGGTTATCACCAGTGGTAAGTTACTGAGGAGTAAGCTTTACTTTCTCACAATAACAGCAGGAATGATGAAGAGTCCTGAACTCAAAAGCAACTGAAAAGAATGGCCAAGTGGGGTCATGATACAAAAAAATAACAAAAGCTGCAGGAAATAGGGATTTCTAGCAGAATTATTGGACAGATTGGTTCACCTGCTAAGTCTCCTTGTACAGCAAGTCACTCGCCAATTACAGCTGTAAAAACATACCCAAGAAGGATAATTCCACAGCAAAAAAGCAGAATTAAACCAAGGAGATTCCACTCCCAATGTTTATCCACCCGGGGCTAACGGGGCTACAAACAACTAAATGCCAGCGGTTCTTAATTATGACTACTCCCAAACTAAGACATTCATACACTTATTAGTACAATACTTCAGGGTGATGTGGTACTGGGCAAGGAGTCACGGTTGGTTCTAAAAATAGGACAAAGGAGCATCATCTACTACATTTAAAACATGATGTTATACTTGAGTAATAATCCCCAATTAGGCAATAACTCTCCATAATGTGTCTGCATACTCTCCAATCCTTTACATTTAGCTGGTAGCCTGCCACCTTCTAGTGATTTCTACTGCCTCTTGATTTTACATCATTAAACGTTTTCCAAGGGATACAGCTGTCCTGGATTGGCATCACATTTGTTTCTCTGAGATCAAGTGTCTCGGATGGGTGAGGGATGGTGTTTTTAGATCAAAGGCCATACGTACCAGGAAGCCAAATATTTATGAATGAATGAACAGGTTTTATAAAGCGCATGATTATCTGAGGGTGTCTTGGCGCTGAAAACAGATACATAAATGAAAGAAACCACTAGGCAGTACATCTTAAAAAGTGGAAAGAAAAAGCCATGATTTCAGCTGTTTCCAAATTGAAACAAGAATGGATTGATTTCTAAGATGAAATGGCAATTTATTCTACAGCTGACAGGTGGAGTAAACAAAGCTGCGCCCACCGCAGGAAACAATATTTATCCTGGGGACTTGCACATAAGGTGCTGCAGATGATCTCAATTTTCTGGCTGGTTGGTACCACCTGAATTTGCCAGCCAAGCAGTTGAGGTTAGGTTTGTATAAGGCTTTGTGAGCTAAGCAAAGCATCTTAAACGCTATGCGCTTATTAACTCGAAACCAATGCAACTCCATTAGGACATGAGTCACAAAACTGTATTTAGGGGCTTTCTTTAAAAGATGGGCAGCTGCATTTTGCAGCATCTGGACTATTTTAGAACACCATACAACAGGTTTTTTTAACTAGGAAAATTGATCCAATCCATCCACAGAAGTTGAAGCTTCATACACCAGGCACTGAGACCTTGGTACATAGATACAATCTTTTAGCTCTTAACTAGAGGAATTACACTAAACCATGGAGTAGAGGATTTAGCAAGAATTTATGGAATGAAATCCAATAATAGAAATAAACAGGTAGAAGAATATATAGGTTGCATGATGAATGGGCAGGAAAACTATAACCAAGTACAACCCATAAGCTTCCCATTTAGGTTGGTACTGCAATGACTTGCTTTGTGCTGGTATGCAGAGACCTGCTCAGAGATAGGTTCCGGTTGATCCTGATGTACATTCCAGGAAGAGCAGCTGCTTCATATAGCACTATGGCAAACATCTACATCAAGACTTAGAAACATGTACAGGGAGCAGTCTTATATATGCAAAAGTGTGGCAACTGTCCATTCGACAACTTTCTTGTTAGAGAACTTTCAGGCACTTTATTTTTCGACACTTCAAGTGTCCATGCAAGTATTTTTCGAGTTTCACACTGTCTGTCTTCTTTTTGTTTCTTGAAGTATATAAGGGCTGGTTCCCAAGATTGCCTCTAGTCAAAATAACATGAGCACATGTTCCTTAATACTTACTTTATGAGGCTTCACTTTTGAATACTTAAATGCTTTATAACAAATAAGCAGCTCTGCCACTCTCATGCTACTGCTTATCTAAAGAATGTTAGACCACTGCACCAAGGTGCTCGAGGAGCATCTCAGCCTTGCTGTGTTGCAGGATTTTGCCATGATTTTAATAATAAAGCAACCCCTTAAGACACCTTATTCACACCAAGACACAAAAGCTCCTGAAAACGAATTATTCTTGTACTACTCTAATCAATCTCTACTACTCATAGGTGCTAGCCCTGTGTCTATGTGCTAGATAAGTATACATAACATCAGTCCAGGAAAGCAAGTGTGCACACTCGCTGTGCTCTTTCAAGCTGTAAATACGAAAAGGCTTGCCCAACCTGTGGCTCACAGCAACAGACAGAGAGAGATGTGAGCTTTGTCTGGGGCAGTCTCAATCATTTGCCAGCCTGCATTTCAATCAATTGTCTGCCGAAGTTGGTGCCTCTGATTTATGCTCTGTGGAGTGTCAGCACAAGCCTCACCAGAACACTATAATACAATACTATGCTTCCAAAGGAATCTCCTTCAGTAAAGAAACATTACACACAGTCAGTATGTAGACAGACTACATAATATGGAAAAAGTAAGAAAAGTAAATAAGAAAAAAAGAGATCCAACAGACTTGGAAATCAATTTCAGTATAATAACAAAATTAATTTAAAAAAAGTGTTCTTTTACTTCATAAAGCAGAGCACAGAGCCCAAATACACATTAAACAGGCAAAACTCAATATGAATTAAGAGATACATAAAATGTGTTACATGGCTGATTATATGTAGGACACTTCTACACCAGATAAGCAGAACACATTGCATATGGGCGAATTGCATAACAGACATAAGATAAAGTAGACAAATGTGTTCACCTTTCAGTCTGTAACTATGTTATATACATAAGGCCTTCATTAGGTCAGAACAGGTGTAGGTGACAAAAGGATCCACTGAAACTGAGATATTCATGTACATTGAAATAAGATCAAGCAGTTGATCTCAGATTTCAATTAAAAAAACTATCTGTGATTAAAAAAACTGAAGAGGTGCAGACAGCCCTCATGTTCCAACCAAAGACATCTATCAACTCCTAGAGATCAACAGATCCGAAAGGAAACACTGTGTGCTGGAAAACTGAAAAGGGTGTAAAGTAAGGTGAAATGTAGTCGCATAACCACACTTATGTGAAGCACAAGCACATAATTCAAGTCCTGAATTTACTCAATAATAAAAACGTGAAATATATCAATTTCTCCAGAAATTTTTATCACTTACATTTGATCTGCATCACAATATCGATAAATACAAAAAGGGGGGTTAATATAACACATTTATTGCATTGATAGCCTCATCATGTTTAATTAAGCCAACTATGTATTTTAGGGCCTGATTTAGAACTTGTTGTACAGGTTACTCACTTCCGGCGAAATATAAATCTCATAGGATATAATAGTATTTATATTCAGTGGACAGTAACTCGTCTGCCAAGTTCTAAATCACGTCCTTACACCCAGCGCACAGTTATTGATGAAGCCGAATAAGTGATTCACTAAATAAATAACAGATTCAAACCAATCTAAAACGCTTTCAGAAAAATACAGCATAATCCCCTACAAGTGGATGTGTAAAGTTGAAAGATGCAGTCCATGGGAGAGTCTCTCACTCCAAGACATATATGTAAAAGACCCGATTCAGGCGGTAGACTCCCGGTTTTTTAAGCCAAAAATGTTTTTATTTTGGCTGTCTCCTGCCTGATATTGACACTGTTTCAATTGTAGTCAGTGGGGGAAATACATTTTCCCAATTTTTCTTTTAAAGTCTCCTACTTTCCTCTTCTAAAATGCTGGAATGTATGTAAGTACAAACAGAAAATAACATGATGCTCTCTAGTTAGCCAGTTTGCTAAGAAATGTTGAGGACAATTCACAGGCAAGCGAGGGGAAGCAGAAGCAACATATGCATGCCAATAATATGTATTAGAAAACTCAAGCCTCCCTGGAGAGACTACAGTGTTAGCAACCGGCTTATCTCTGGTTCAGAGAGCAACCCACGTTCAGCAGGTGTGTTTAAGGCTGTGAGCGACTGATGAAAGGACATCAGAATGAGAAGCATGAAAGGAAAAGGCACTGCCATTTTGGCAGAATTTGAGGGTGCTTACCCCCCATCACAAGGCATTTTAAATGCAATCAATGTTCAGCGAGTTCTACAACTGTGAACATCAAATACTTTATATGTAATGGAAAACAGGGGCATTTGATGCATTTGTCAAACCGTAACTCCAGGAAAGTCGTATATTGGATTGAATAGCCCAGTGGTCTAAAAAACATTTGTGAGGAATTGGGTTGTTAGTATAGGGGGTTTGAAACCCTGCTCGAGCAATAATCACAATCCTTGTCAGGGTGAACCTCAAAAAGTCACTAAATTAAACTGTGCTTAATACTCTGGTAGCTTGGCACAAAAGCTGTCAGGCTTAACTTAGAAGCATGGTGTAAAGTACTTATGCAGCACACAAACAGTAATAAAGTGAAAACATAACACAAGAAAAATCCCACACAAATTTAGAAACATCGAGTAAAATTTAATAAATTATTTGACACCAAAGCAACAAAAATCCAATCAGTAGGTGCTAAGTTATGCAATTTGAAAAATTTAAGATAAGTACAACACCTAAAAGTACAAAGCGTCACTAGCTGCCATCTGGGTGTGTGAGACCGGGTGACAGTCGCAAGTTCAAGCCAAACGCAGACCGTATGTAGGGTCCAGGTTAGACTTCCTGAAAAAGTCACCTTTTAGAGCCTAGCCCGAAACGTTTTGTTGGTGGTGTAGGAGCCCACGAGGAGCAGGGAGATATAAATCGATGGTCATTTCTATAGCATGAAGATCAAGCCAGGTGTTGCAGACGGTTGTTGCTAAAGATTCATTCTGGCAGTCACCGCAAACTGTTGATGCTGAAGCATGATGTGCATTCCTTGTTTTGCCGGTCATTACAGGCAGTCAATGACGGTTGCTGTGGCACAGAGGAGTCAGGTTCACCCGAGGTTCACATTGGCAGTAAGTGCAGGCAGCAAGATGGTAGCTTGAATGAGTCCATTTGCAGCCACAAAGAGCCTTAAACTGCATTAGTTCTCCTTTTCTTCAAGGAGGAGTTCAAGTTCAACTGATGCTATACCAAGGTGCCAGGACCTGAATGGCACCTCTTGGGGATCAGGAACTAAATTGCCCAGAGGCCAGCAGATCCAGTTGCACCAGATCAGCTGGGCACATGCAGGGTGCCTCTGGAGCTTGTTGTTTCCCTGTAGCTTAGGACAGGTGGTCAGACAGCTGACCCTTGGGGTCACTCCAGCCTGGGATCAAGGGTGCAGATCCAGTTTTCAGTTGCAGCTGGCAACTATGAAAAGTGGCAGGGCGGGGACAGGGGGAATATATAAAAAAAAAAAACTTACCTGAACCTTGCCACCGATGCACCTCCGCTCTCTGCTGCGCTACAGGCACAGGCTCCAAGCCTGCCCCGCGCCAACGATGACACTGCTCAGAGCAGCATTATGATTAGCTGGAGCACCCTGGCTGGTCGCTCCAGCGCAGCCTGGGAGCCTGGGCTTGCTCTCTCTAACTCAGCAACACAGTGCCGGGTTGGAGCAATCCCTTGTGCGCATGTGTGTTCGGCTGGTCTAAGACGGCTGGCTAAACATACATGTGCACTGAGGAGAGTGCTCTGTGCACTACCCTTACTGCTCGTCAACCCCATGGCCCCGCCCCTTTAAAAATAAAAGAAGAATAAATAGAGTTTATTATTGTTTTATTTTTAAAGGATTTGCAGCACCTTCTGCTGGCGGGGAGCCGACGCTCCTCCACCCTGGCAGAGGAGCCACCCCTGCCAGTTTTCCTTCTCAGCAAGCAGGGCAGCCTCAAGCTGCAGAGTAGTAGGGGTTCCTCCTTCTCTAGTATTCACAGGTCTAGAAGTGTATTGAAGAGTTTGTTCTGAGACTTCAATATTTATACCTGGTTCCTACTTTGAAGTGGGAGAAGCTTCTGGAGTTTCCCCTTACAGACAAATCTGGAAGTTCCTGCCTACTTGCCCTGGTCCCAGTCTGTCTGTGGGCACAATAAGCTAGTTTGAAGTCCTTTGTGTGGGAGCTGAGCCAGTGTCTCTAAAGCACAAGTGGGGTCGGTGACAGCTCTGCTCCCCTATCAAGTCCAAGACGGCCCATCCTGCCAACACCTAGGCCCTCCTATGTGATACTGATTGGGAGGAATACACAAAGGCCAACTATACCTAGTCATGTGACCCAGGAAATAGGATGCAGGCATCAAATGGTTAGGACAAGAAAATGGCAACTTTCTAAAAGTGGCATTTTCAAAATTGTGACTTAAAATTCAGGTTTACCTTTAAAGGAGGTTTTAAATTACAATTGTTCAGACACCAAACACAACTTTCCTACCTTCTCTGAATCACAAGTTATCACCTATTTAATCTAATAAGGTAACCCAGTGTTATACTCAGGGAATGAAAAGCCTCACAGTAGTGAAAAATGAATTTAGGAGTTTTTCACTATCAGGACATGTGAAATCTAAAAGTACATCTACAATGTTTTAACTACAATGTACCATTCACTATCAGTTGTTTAGGACCTAACCTATGGGTGGCTTAAATTTATAAACGAAAGTGAGCTTTAGGCCTGCCAAAATGTTTGTTTCACCAGGTCAAAGTGGCAGCTTTAAATGGCACACACAGGCTGCACTACAAGGAGATGCGAAAGAAGAGAAATGAAAAGACACAGAAGAGAGAAGAACTAAGAGGAAGAAAAATATCAGAGAGAGGTGCTAAGAGGAGAAAAGGGTAGAACAGACGTTGGAGAGAGATGGCAAGAGAAAGGTGACATCTCACGATACCATACAGATCAAAAGCTGTAAGTGTCTTCCCTCCGATCCATGTCCAATGGCATGTAATGTAATTTCCTGTTATGCTATCCTTGAGTCAAACTTTGTACGTTGCTATTTCCATTGATAACATCATGCTATTGAGTGATTTTGCAACTTGAACGGCCTCACCTTTTCTTCCTCATAGAATGTTGGCGAGTATGTGTTCATTTAATCATGCAGGTGTGTATAAAGAAAATGCACTTTAGTCTGCTGATTTCAACATTTTAGTTTATCTTTCCTAAGTTATGGTGCTATTTCATCTCTCTGTATCTCAGTCAATGCTGCAAGATATCACAGTGGAGGTCTTGCACCTATTTCCATAGTCAGATTTAAGCACTTCTCTTTTTGCAGTGCCCTTCTTGAGCTTTGAGCTAATGCACTGGTAGAATGAAGGTCAAGTGAGACAATACCAGTATAGCTGTATGAAAAAGTAACTCTGTTGAATGCCGACACCCTCTCTTTCTCACTTCCCATGGACAAGTGTATACATCAACTAATGCAGACGTAGTGTTCTGTCGTGGAATTGAAGAAAAATAAAACTTCCTGCCCAAGAGTAAGACAGGGAAAGTGTTTTGAGTCACCCCGTTGTGTGATGTAGCAGACGCGGTGTCTATCTAGGCTAGGGCAGTTTTAATTCTTGCAATATGAAAAGACTGAAATCTGAAACTTTAGAGGATGCCTCTGCTATACTTTTCATCCACAACCTGTTAGATTTAATGACTCTGTCACATTTTACCACACCAGGAGCTGCAAGTAATGAGAGAATAGATAGACTAATAGTGTTGAACTAAGATACATGTACATTCCTAAAGAAGGACTAAGGAGCAAAATTGAGAGTACGGAGTGCCACTTTAGTGTCGCCAGTGTAATTCTTTTTACGCGAAGGCTGTGCTAATGTGGCTTTTTCCACACACCATATTTACAAAGTGGCGCAATGCATGCATTGTGCCACTTGGTAAACCCTTGTGCCACATTATGCCTGCGCCAGGCACAATGTATGCAAGGGGGCCGCAATGGCGCAAATAAATGTAAAAGATTTCTTAGTGTCATTGTTTTTAACACCTGCTTAGAGGAGGCGTTAAAATGAGGCTCCCATTTTTTTCAATGGGCCTCTAGGTGCTTTGCAGGATTAGCGCAAAAATTGTGTTGTTAGGGGGATGCTAAGAGGTGCAGAAAAAGTGGTGCTGCATATGACTTTTCTTAAATTTGGCCCTATACTTATTGCCTAGCAGTACTGCTCTGTGTTTCTTTCGCTGCATTATCGCTTTGCCGCAAGAACTTTTATTTTAATGTGAATGTCTCTTAATTTTAGCATACTTTGTTGAATAAAAAAAATCCAATATTGTTAGGGCTCTAAGGCCCTGATTTATACTTTTTGGTGCAAAACTACACTAACACAGTTTTGCACCAAAAAGTTTAGGTTTAGCACCGGCTTGCACCATTTCTGTGCACCAGCCAGGCACCAAATTTATGGAATGGTGCAAGCCAGTGCAAAGGGTAGGCTAGTGTAAAAGAAGTTAACGTTAGTTGTATGGGGCTAGCAGTATAGGAGAAGGGGGTTTTGCACCAAAAAATGACATTAGGCAGGTTAGAGTGAAAAAAAATGACTCTAACCTGCCTAGAGTCATTTTCTGATGAAAACCATCCATACTACATGACTCCTGTCTTAGAAAAGACAGGAATGATACCCACCACCCCAATGCCTAGCACAGGGGACCAGAGTCCCCTGGGCATGGCCATGGCACCCTGTGCACCCTGTACCGTGTATGGGGCCCATTTCAGGGCCCGCTATGGCACTTTAAAAAATACAATAAAATACTTACCTGTACCTACCTGAGATGGGGTTCCCCCATCTTCAGCTGTCCCTTTGGTGTTGGAGGGGGTGTCCCTAGGGCCTGGGGAGGGCACCTACGGGCTTATTCCATGGTGTTCCACCATGGAAATAGGCCCTCAGGACCCCTAATGACTGCCCTGACCCAGCCGTTAAAAAATGGGGCAAATCAAGCTTTGCCCCATTTTTTGACCCCTCCTCCGTCCCGTGCACCATTTTTGCACGGGAGTATAAATATGGCGTTAAGGTCATAGAGTCATTTTTGCACGGGAACGCCTACCTTGCATCTCATTAAGGCAAGGTAGGTTTCCACGTCCAAAAAATGACTTTAACTCCATAAATTTGGTGCTAGACGGGTCTAGTACCAAAGTTTAAATATGGATTTCGTTTTGCACCAAATTAGATTAAAATAAAATGACGCTAATTCGGTGCAAACAGAGTATAAATATGCCCCTAAATTTGAAATAGTTTGAACCACTGCATTTGAAGATTGCACTTGAAAGTCATCTCATTTTATGTGCCATGAGCATGGAAAAAGATAAAGCTAAGATTTTATGTGGAAAAGGTGTGCAAGAACTGATCAGGAAGTTTAACCTAGGTGGTATCCAGCAAACACAGCTAGTAATGCATCCTCCTCCAGTACCAATTAAGTATTTGATAAATATGAGATCTAGTAATTGGATAATTTATTAAGACTCAATGCTGGCCCAGAAGAAAAATACCTAGCCAAATTTTTAGGATAAAAAATGTTTCCACAAAGTATCCGCACTCATGTTTGTTGGCAAGTAATGCAACCCATATCCCATGAACACACTATAAAATCTCACCTTAAGTAGTCAATAGTTCCAGACAATAAAGATGATTTAGACCCTCTTTATAAATTAGGAAGAATAGGGCGGAGTATTTGTCACAACTGATAAATATTGTTACCCCGGGGTGAGGTATGAACCACATATGGTAAATACATCCTATTCGGAGTTTTCAAATTGCAAATGAAGTAGTACATGTGGACTCTGTATTTAACATACTGTATGGTTTACCTTTTTACAGGGTTTTCGCCCTAAACACTTATCAAGGGAACACTCCTAGGCTGAGATAAGTATTACACAGCTTATAATTCCGATACCTGTACAAATAAGCAGCTGTCCAGGTATCACACTTTAGCCTTTTCTTTTAATGTGAGCCATAATGTTCAAAATATGTTACCCTTGTTTTTCTAAAAGTGGTGATGATTCATACCTTTAATGCAACGCTAGAAGTGAATAGTTTGAAGAGGCTTTCATTAAAATTTCTATGGCCCTCATTACGAGCAGACTATTGACTTGCACTATGTGTGGCGACTGCTGCATAATCCTGGGGGACATGTCCAATATTTACCAGAACATGCCGATTTTGTTTTGATAATAACCAAAATCGCCATGTTTTTCCCCAAAAACTCAAAAGTGGGTCATATTTATCGCACCCGATGTGATTTAGCAGAGTCAGATTTTATCAGGTGCGATAATTATGACACCAACTACAGGGTACTTTGTAAGGGGGCCTAAATTCCACATAAAATGATATAATGGATTTGCATAAACATACAATAATCTTTTTGAACTGACACATGTTTTTCAGACTTTAGAATAAATTATTGAAATAGTGCAGTTTTTCACGTATGTACTTTTTCTGTCAGTTAATCTTCCTAATTTTAGATAATCTACATAAATTTTCCTCTTTCCTAGCCCTTTTACTACGTATATGTCACCCCTAAAGTAGGCCCAAGACATCCCAAGGGGCAGGGTGCAGCCTATTCAAAAGTTAGGACATTTACTGGTGTGATTGAAATATCCAGATAGTGATACACTGCTAAATTTGGTTTTCACTACTGTAAAATCTGTCTCCCAAATAGGGTAACATGGGGATTGCCTTGAAATACCTTTTAAGTGTAATTTCCCATTGGTAAGAGATAGAGAGGTGGAGTTTGGGGTCTCTGAACTCACAATTTAAAAATACATCTTTTTATGAAGTTGGGTTTTGAATTGTAGGTTTGAAAATGCCACTTATACACATTGGGCACTTTCTTGTTTAACCATTCTGTGATTCTCCCTGTCTGTGGGATACACGTCTGGGTCAGGATACCAGTTGGGCTGTTTGTACATTCTCTCTAGACAGTCATGCAAAGGAAGCTGAGTTGTGCTCTGCATATCCTGATGGCCCATCACCAGGCTGGTGGGTCTTCCTGAGTTAGAGTGGTGGAACGAGCTGTCACTTGCACCTGAATAGGGCTGCACCTGTCCTTACACAAAGCAGTCTCCAACCCACTGGCGTGTGTCTAGGGCCAGGGCAGGGAAGGCAGAGTCTTGTGCACTACAAGACTTCTCTTTGAAGTTTGACTACTTCAAAGATAGAAATAAGTACTGGACCTCTGACACCACAGAGTTAGAATCATTCTGGACTGAGGAAATAAGAAGAGTTGGATGCTGTAGAAGAGACTGCCACACTGCCTGCTGCTTTGTTGTGCCGGCCTGCTGCTTGCAGCTTCCGTCCTGGGAGTGAAAGGACTGGACTTGGCTGTCCGAATCCTGCTTCCAAAGCATCTCCAAGGGCCTGGACTGAGTTTGCCTCCTGTTAAGAAGTCTAAGGGACATCAAAGACTTCCTCTGCCAGCAGCTGAGCTCTCTTGCTGAGAGTCCTGACTTACCAAATGGTGCCAAATCCAGTTCCTGGACCCCTGGTTGGGAGTGACTCCTGGAGCAACAAGGAAGAACCTAATCCATTGACTTCCGGAGCAACTTCAGAACCGGCACTGCTCTCCCACCCCGTGCTACTGCTTGCACCAGAGTCTTGGTCCAGGCTGAGGGCAAAGACCGCAACCTACAACACGGGACTGACACTGCTACAGTGCCTTGGAGGTCCTGCCACAGTTTCCAACATACGTGGTACCCGACTCTGACTCTGCCGCAGCATCTGTGGCCCCATGGTGTGATCACAACACAGCAAAGTTGATGCCTCTCGTCTTGGCCTGCTGGATTCATTGACCCCGCCCTGTTGTAAGGACCAACACCTTGGCACCTACGCCGCATCATCTCCTCAGCAACAGTAAAAACCAGCACCTCACCTCCCCTGCCTAGCAGTAAGGATGTCGTAGTTGGCTCTTGTTCTAGGCAAGACTGCCGGTTTAGGGATGACAGCACTTTTGTTTGTAGGCGATTAAGCCAATCCTAAAACAAGTCACAACTGTCGGCCCAGCCCATCCAGCTCACAAGCAGTACCTCACCAAAAACCCAATCTGTAAAAGGTGATTTCTGTCAGCCTTTACACATGGACTCAAGAGTGTGACATCTCAGGGGAGCTGTGGTTAAACAGAGATTACCTTTTTCTCACATGAGCAATCAGTCTCAGTCACACACAGGCAATGATGGAGATGAAGTGAGGTTTTCAATAGGTTTATTAACAAGAATGCAATCTACTGCAAAATGCATGAGCTGCAATAATTAGGATAATGAACAATGCAAGAAGCAGAATTGTAAAGATGATAGTTGTGAATGTAAAGACCCCCACCATCTTGCAATAAACATAAGATGTAAAAACCCTAACACCCAAGTCTGAAGAACCTAATCCCAAAACTAAAGAGAGCTAGGTGTGACAAACCTAATCCACCAGAACCAGGTCCATGAGATGCACCTCCCCAACCCTTGTTACCTTGGGATGAGGTCTCTAGATCAGATTCCCAGGGACACGAAGGCTGGGTCTGCATCAAGGCGACGTGTAGCATAAATAACGTTTATGGCATCTGGTAGGAATCCCTCTGATAACCTTGTCTGCGTGAGGTGTATTTATACAGATATTGTAGGACCCATGACACAGGTATGTTCCCAAACAGTGGATAAGAAGGCATGCTTGGGGCGGCAATTACATAAACAATCCCCTCCAAAGGTACATTATGTCCCTGTCACACGTAAGTCAGAAAGGGACATGATGTGAATACCTATGTATATCATTTGTCTTTGACGCTGATAGTAATGCCTTCACAGAGTGGCACTGATAATGTGAAATCAAAACATCTTCCTAACTATAAACATAGCAGCCATCTTGGAAGAAACATATAAATAAATGGCTAAAATAAAACAGGGTAAGTAGGTTAAAAGTCACTAGGTGACAGGGGCAGAGGTCTGCAAGCCAGAAGGCTAAGCAAACTCCTGATTCTCAATAAAAATAACACACTGGCTCTAGCGACACCTCACCTCCCTGACTCCATGCAATGTCTTTGTTTCCTCATCATTTTCCAAGGTACTGTAACTGAAATATACACAACTCCATGGCCAGCCGCACTACCCCGGGGGTGGCGCTAAACTGATTGGAAGCAACTCCATAGCCCCACTTGGAGCCATTGTATTACCACAAGCTATAATATATTTAATCTTTGAAAATTCAAATCTTTACTTGCGTATGTTGGATTTTTGTCATTTTGGTCTTGTTTTACTCAGATCAATATTGGCTTTTTTAAATTGGTGTGGAGTATTTTAGTGGTGTTTTCACTGTGTTAAAGTGTGTACAAATACCTTACACCCTGCCTCTGAGATAAGCCTGACTGCTTAAGCCAAGATACCAAGGGGATGCGCAGGGGTTATTTTAGCTGTGTAGCTCCCTTATCCTGGCTTGGACAGGGTGAAAATCGCTGCCAAACAGAGGACCCATTTTTAACACTCTGGAAGATCTGAGGGAACAGGTCTATTCTGTTTCTTGGTAGAAAGGTGGAAGCAAGCAGTGTCATGCAACCACCACATCAGTTTTAATACCTCACATAGGTGGTCATTACAACCCTGGCGGTCGGTGTTAAAGCGGCGGTAAGACTGCAAATAGGCCGGCGAAAAAAAAAATAGAATTACGACCGTGGCGGAAACAGCCAACAAAGACAGACACTTTAACACTCCAACCGCCACGACGGTACAAACAAACAGCACGGCGGTCACCGCCAACAGACAGGCGGGAGACAATGTACCGCCCACAGTATCACAACCTACCAATCCGCCACCTTTTCCGGGGCAGAATCACTGCAAACAAAAACACGGCGGAAACAGGACTTCAAAGAGAAAACGCTCACCTCTGCACACCCCACGAGGAACCAGGACGCCATGGAACCAGAGCTCCACATTTTTCCAGCCTTCATCTTGTTGCTCCTCTACCAGGAGCACGAACGCCGGCGGCGAAGACCACGGTGAGTACTGCACCTACGACACAGGGGAGGGGGGTGGGAAAAAACTGTGCCACACACACGCAAGACACAACACCCCCACCCTCACCCACGACAACACACACATTAACACAGCATGATACATTACAGTTACACCCCCCAAACCCCCTGGAAGAATGCAAAGACAAAAGGAAATGAGGTGAACGATTGTGATATATTAAAATTCAGTAGTCAAATAATATACATACACTATTTACAAATATATACACCAAGAATATTAGTCCAAGGTATTCCACCCTTAAAGTCCGTTGACCACTGGGCCCACACTGCATGGGCGAGGACCACAAAAGATACCCGAACATGACGGAGAGAACACTGCAGGGGCATCAGATAGAAATAAAACAGGCAGCTCAGGGGGAAGGGAAATGGTGGGCACCTCAGCCGGTTAAGTGCACAACGCCAAATCCACGAGGGGGCCCCATGCCCACTGTACTATCCTGGGGAGTGCAAAGCCCCAGTCTCATAAGTCTTTACAGTTGGTGGGTTGCCCACTGCTATATCCTGGGGAGTGCAAAGCCACAGTCTCTCAAGTCTCTACAGTGGGTGGTTTGCCTACTGTTCAATCCTGGGGAGTGCAAAGCCAAAGTCTCTCAAGTCTCTACAGTGGGTGGTTTGCCCACTGTTCAATCCTGGGGAGTGCAAAGCCACAGTCTCTCAAGTCTCTACAGTGGGTGGTTTGCCCACTGTACAATCCTGGGGAGTGGAAAGCCACAGTCTCTCAAGTCTCTACAGTGGGTGGTTTGCCCACTGTTCAATCCTGGGGAGTGCAAAGCCACAGTCTCTCAAGTCTCTACAGTGGGTGGTTTGCCCACTGCTATATCCTGGGGAGTGCAGAGCCACAGTCTCTCAAGTCTCTACAGTGGGTGGGTTGCCCACTGTTCAATCCTGGGGAGTGCAAAGCCACAGTCTCTCAAGTGGATAACAGTCTCCACTGGTTCTGGAGGGGGCTTGGTGCCTAGAGTGCTTCATCCTGCCATGGACAGAGGTAGTGGATGTAAATCTCCACTGGTTCTGGAGGGGGCTTGGTGCCCAGAGTGCTTCATACTGCCATGGACAGAGGTAGTGGATGTAAATCCCCACTGGTTCTGGAGGGGGCTTGGTGCCCAGAGTGCTTCATCCTGCCAAGGATAGAGGTAGTGGATGTAAATCTCCACTGGTTCTGGAGGGGGCCTTGTGCCCAGAGTGCTTCATCCTGCTCGTGGTGGCCTCAGTACCATCAGTGCTTTTGGCGCTCATGGGCCTGCGGTGCTTGTGGCGGCAGTGTCTTTGGCAGTGGTGCTTGTGGCGGCGGTGTCCTTGGCAGCGGTGCTTGTGACGACGGTGTCCTTGACAGCAGTGCTTGTGGCAGCGGTGTGTTTGGTAGCGGTGCTTGTGGCGGCGGTGTCCTTGGCAGCGGTGATTGTGGCGGCGGTGTCCTTGGCAGCGGTGCTTGTGGCGGCGATGTCCTTGGCAGCGGTGATTGTGGCGGTGGTGTCCTTGGCAGTGCTTCAGCTGCTGGTGGTCCTGTCTGAGGCAGCGGGTCTGCTGGTGGTCGCCTCCTGGGCAGCGGGGCTGATGCTAGTGGTCCTGTCTCGGCCAGCCGGGCTGCTGGCGGTCGCCTCCTGGGCAGCTGGGCTGATGCTGGCGGTCCTGTCTGGCCCAGTGGGGCTGCTGGCGGTCGCCTCCTGGGCAGCGGAGCTGATGCTGGCGGTCCTGTCTGGGCCAGCGGGGCTGTGGTGTTCGCCTCCTGGGCAGCGGGGCTGATGCTGGCGGTCCTGTCTGGGCCAGCGGGGCTGCTGGCAGTCGCCTCCTGGGCAGCGGGGCTGATGGCGGTCTTCTCCGCCGTGCTGATCTTCCCAGACTTGCCGGGTTTCTTGTGCCCCTTCCCCACCTTGGAAGGTGTTGCAGCTGACTCCACACTCCCACCTGTACTCCTGGGAGCGGCTTTGGTGGCTGTTGTCTTCCCCCTCTCCCGCCGGGCACTGGCCAACTTTTGATGCTTGACAGGTGGGGGACTGTCTGTGCTGTAGCTCCTTGCCACACTGGCTGCCCTGCTGCCTGGTGCACTCCAGAATCCAGTGACTACTGGCACCACTGGTCCAGCCGATGGTGTGGCTGAGGTGCTAGGTTGGGACCTTGAGAGTCGGGACCTAGGAGACTGACGGGGTGGGGGAGGTGAGGGAAAGAGGTCAAGGGTGGACAGGAAAAGTTTCTTAGGAACACTGGGACGGGTAGCTGGAGGGGGTTTGGGAGTGGAGGAAGAGGTTGTGGTTGTAGGAGGTGTACGTTTGGTGACTTTGTGTGAAGGTGCATGCGCTGGAGGTTGTCCTGAGGTGGATGGCTGTTGGGTGGGTGTGTGCCTGCGTTTGTGTACCTTGGGAGGTGGGGTCACAGACACACTGGGAGAGGACACAGGGGATGTGTGAATGGTAGTGGGGGTGGTGACTGCACGTGAGCGGGGTGTGGTGGTGGGTGTGCTGGTGATGGAAGTAGTGGCTGTAGATGTAGTGCATGCAGGTGTGAGTGAAGATGAGACTGGGAGGGAGGAGGGAGACGAGGAGGAGGGGAACACAGTGGAGGCAGTGAATGTTGCTAAGTTTGCATGTGTGTGATGCTTGCGTGAGTGCTTGTGGGATGTGTGGTGCTTATGTTTGCCTGAGCTTCCTTTGTGTGTTGACGTGTGTGCATGCTGGTCTGTAGGTGTGCTTGGGGTAGGCTGAGGTACAGGGGATTGGGTCTGGGTGGAGGAATTTGGAGGGGGAAGGCTAGAGACAGGGACAATGGCTGCCATCAGTGCTGAGGCCAGAGTCTGAAAAGCTCGCTGAAGGGCTTCCTGACCAGAATGAATGCCCTCCAGGAATGCATTGGTTTGTTGCAACTGCCTCTCTACACCCTGGATGGCATTCAAAATGGTAGACTGCCCAACAGTGAGGGACCTGAGGAGGTCAATGGCCTCCTCACTGAGGGCATCAGGGGTCACTGGGGGAGTGGCTGAGGTGCTTGGGGCCAAGGAGATGCCCACCCTCCTGGGTGAGCGGGCACGGGGCAAAGGCTGAGGGGCTGCTGGGACGGCGGTGCTGGAGGGGGTGGCGGCTGTACCTGTAGATGCGTGGGCACAGATGGGCCCGCCACCACAAGGGAGCTCCTATCAGAGGACGAGTCCATATCACTGGTGTCAGCTCCTGTCCCTGTGGTGGAGCTCCCCTTGCCCTCCGTCCCACTGGTGAAATCAGACTCCGTAGTGTCACCCTCCAGGGCCATGTGGGTTGCAGCTCCCTCCTGCTCATGTGCCACTGCTCCTCCGCCTGATGATGCTAATGCACTCATGTACAGGGAGACCACAAAAAGGGGGGGAAGACAGAAGAAAGACATGTTGAGTGCATGCATTACCGCTACCGTTGGCAGACATGACAGACACCGAAGCCCCCTGCACTACGCCGCACACTTGGGGTCCACTATTCAATCCCTGGGACATGGCCTACAAGGCTATGGCCAATATCTGCACACATGGATGTCACAGGAGCCTGACTAGGTGTAGTTGGCACTGTACCCAGGTGGGGTGGGGTGCCACAGGGCCTGCCTTAAGAAGGGACCTTGCCTAGTAAACTCGCCCTGGCCTAGGGGAACCCACGGCCCACCTCCCCCACCCAGACACCTCCACTGCGCGCTGAATCAGCAGAATGAGAGTGTACTGACCCCCTTATTGCTGTTGTGATGCCCTCAAGCACCCATCCAACTCCGGGTATGCCACTGCCAGGATCCTGAACATCAGGGGGGTCATGGTGCGACGGTCACCCCTCCAACGTTGGGAGGCCATCCCCTGCTGGGCCTCCGCTGTCTTCTTGCTCCAGCGGCGAATGTCCTCCCATCTTTTACGGCAGTGGGTGCTCCGTCTGTGGTAGACTCCCAGGGTCCGGACGTCCTTGTCGATGGCACGCCAAATATCCTTCTTCTGGTGGGCGCTGACCTACATGAATTGTACAGGGGAAAAGGAGAAGTTATTACCAACTGCACCGTCACAGTCATTGGCCCGCATCCCTATCCTTGGCATGTGGCACATGCACTCACCGTTGTTTCATGCACGCATCATTCCCCCCCCCCATCTTTCATCCACACCACTCCACACAGGCATTGCCCATACAGCATGCTCACAGAGTACTTACCTGTTTGTCTTGAGGACCGTAGAGTAGCATGTACTGGGGGAGGACCCCATCCATGAGTTTCTCCAACTCCTCCGTGATGAAGGCAGGGGCCCTTTCCCCAGACGCACGAGCCATTGTCTCTTCCAGACTGAGGTCACAGCAGCACTTGCAGTGTAGGTCCTCTCCTGTCGAAGATCAGGTATCGAGTGATTGAACAGATAGAAAATGGCGGTCACGTCCGGCGTACATCGTCATTGGCTCCTGGGACCCATAGGGTCCAATGTTAACCAATGCAGAATTGAGCCGCGGTCTTCGACCGCCTACCGCGACGGTGTATAACGCCAGCGCAGTTACCTCACATCCCACTGTCCCACTTTACAGGTCAGGCAGCCGCCATTTCAGGGGCAGAAATGGCTTTATTTTTAACTGCGTCACACATACTTAGGCCTTGGCTCATCACTCATTCAGACAAAAATCGGGTTATGAATGGTTTTCTGAGTAAGCTGTGTTTACGTACTTCTGAGTTGGTTGACTCTGTGCTCCCTGTTGTCCTTCATAGGCACCGTCCACTGGGACATGTGAGGAGATGGCGGCATCCTCCGGTGTACAGACCGCTGGTGGACCTGTCGACAATGGAGGAAAGACATGTAATCATCACCTACAGGCTTCATCGTGCCACAATCCTGGAACTGTGTGCCCAGATGGAGCCAGACCTGATGTCAGCTATCCGCCATCCCACAGAAATCCCCCCTCAAGTGCAGGTGCTGTCAGTACTCCATTTCCTTGTAAGTGGGTCTTTTCAAATTGCAGTGGCCATAGCATCAGGGATGTCCCAGCCTATGTTTTCCAACGTGTTGTCCAGAGTGTTGTCTGCCCTGCTGGAATACATGCGGAGCTACATCATTTTCCCTCAGGTGGAGGATTTGCCTACAGTGAAAGGTGATTTCTATGCCCTGGGACATATCCCCAAGATCATAGGTGTCATTGATGGGACACATGTGGCCTTGGTCCCCCGCAGGAGTGAACAGGTGTACAGAAACCGGAAGAGTTACCATTTGATGAATGTGCAGATGGTGTGTTTGGCAGACCAGTACATCTCCCATGTTAATGCCGAATTCCCTGGCTCAGTGCATGTCGCTTACATCCTGCGGAATAGCAGCATCCCTTATGTGATGGGGCAACTCCAGAGGCACTGTGTGTGGCTATTAGGTGAGCACCTGGAACCAAATCAGTGGGAATAGTTTTCTGGGACCGGGGATATCCCTACAGGTTAGTGTGTGTCTAACAGTTGTCCCTCGCCATTTGCAGGTGACTCTGGCTACCCCAACCTCTCATGGCTACTGACCCCAGTGAGGAATCCCAGGACAAGGGCAGAGGAATGCTACAATTAGGCTCATGGGCGAACTAGGAGGATTATAGAGCGGACCTTCGGCCTCCTGAAGGCCAAGTTCTGGTGCCTCCATATGACAGGTGGTTCCCAATTCTATTCACCAAAGAACGTGTGCCAGATCATCGTGGCCTGCTGTATGCTTCACAACTTAGCTTTGCAATGACAGGTGCCTTTTCTGCAGGAGGATGGTCCAGATGGAGGTGTTGTGGCAGCTGTGGAGTCTGTGGACAGCGAAGACAAGAAAGCAGAAGAAGAGGACATGGACAACAGGCACTCGGTGATCCTGCAATACTTCCAGTGAGACACAGGTAAGTAGACAAACCTGCCTACTACATGTACTTTAACACTACTACCTCTCTACTGTCTGTCGTTTTCACCCAGTGTATGGTCACTGAGTTGTCACTTTCCTTTACGATTTCACAGATGTGGGTCCCACTGTGTGACATCTGCTTTGTTTCCTCATGGACTACAGCTGTGTGACATAGGTATGTTGACATTACAATTGAAAGAGCATTTTGTCACTGTAATTGCTAATACACTATTTCGAAATCACAGACAGACTCCAGGTTGTTTTGTGCTTTAAGGGGGTTTATTTAGCTGCTCAAATTGGAGGGGGTTGTAAAATGGTGAGGGGTGATGGTGGAGGAATGTCCATGGCAGAGTCCAGTCTATTAGTCTCACAGGTGCATTGTCCAAAGGGGCATAGGAAGTGGAGCTGGGGCTGTTTGAGGATGGACAGGGTGACAAGGTGGGACAAAAGGATGACATTCAGAGCGGTCTCATTTCTTGGCGGGGGTCTTGGCATCGTTCTCTGTCTTTGTCCTGGATCTCAGGGACCGTTTGCGGGGTGGTTCTCCATCTGCAGGGGGTGGGGTGCTGGTGTGGTGGTCCTGTGGCGGTGCCTACTGTCCAGTAGTGCCGGCGGAGGTGGTGGGCAGTTCATCATCCAGGCTAGTGTCAGGGGCCCCTTGTTGTGCCACAGTGTCCCTCCTGGTGTTGAGGACTTCCTTCAGCACCCCTATGATGGTGCCCAGGGTGGAATTGATGTATCTGAGTTCCTCTCTGAACCCCAAATACTGCTCCTCCTGCAGCCGCTGGGTCTCCTGAAAATTGGCCAGTACTGTTGCCACCGTCTCCTGGGA
This sequence comes from Pleurodeles waltl, assembly GCF_031143425.1. NCBI lineage: Eukaryota > Metazoa > Chordata > Amphibia > Caudata > Salamandridae > Pleurodeles > Pleurodeles waltl. The sequence continues at coordinate 1,139,549,982 of NC_090440.1, forward strand.
ATGATGGTACGCTCCCATGATGTTGGAGAGGGCCTCGTGGAGAGTGGGTTCCCTGGGCCTGTCCTCCGCTTGTCGCACAGCAGCTCTCCCAGTTCCCCTGTTTCCATGGGCCTCTGTCTCCTGAACGGTGTGCCCACTGCCACTGCCCCCAGGTCCCTGTTGGTGTTGGGGTGGTGGGTTAGCCTGGGTTCCCTGTAGTGGTGGACACACTGCTGATTGACGTGTCCTAGGGACAGATGTATGGGCCCGCTGAGTGGGTGCTGTGCTGGTGTTTCCAGAGGGTGCAAGCTCTGTAGTTGCCTGTTCCAGTGTGAGGGGAATCGACTGTCCCGAGGTCCCAGATGGGCCAGGCTGGTCGTCTAGATCCAGTTGGACAGAGCTGCTGTCCTCACTGTGGGCCTCTTCTGTTGGTGGTGTGGACATGTGTGGACCCTCCTGTACGGTGATGTTGGGTAGGGGTCCTGCAGGGGTGTAAAAGCATGATTATTGCATCTGGGTGTACCATGGTGTGCAGTGGGTGGGTGACCCTGTACCCCAGTGCTTGCATTCCTGTGTGGGACCTTGTGTGATGATGGTTTAGGGGGGTGTATGGGTATGTGCAGTGGCCATGCATTGGTGATGGGTTTCCATGCTTTGTTGTTGCATGCAGGGCTTGGTGTTGGGGTGTGTGGTTTGTGATATTGGGACATTTGTGAGGAGTAGGAGTGATGGGGGTGAGGGCGAGGGTGGGGGTATGTGATGGCATGCAGGTAGGGTGGGGGATATAGTAGTTAAGGTTTGACTTACCAGAGTCCATTCCTCCAGCTACTCCTTTGAGGCCCACAGTATGCAGAATAGCCAAGACTTGCTCCTCCCATGTTGTTAGTTGTGGGGGAGGAGGTGGGGTCCGCCGCCAGTCCTCTGAACTGCAGGGTGGTGTATTGAGATCACGGAACACACCTTCCCCCGTAGGTCGTTCCACCTCTTCCTGATGTCATCCCTATTTCTTGGGTGTTGTCCCACTGTGTTGACCCTGTCCACTATTCTTCGCCATAGCTCCATCTTCCTAGCTATGGAGGTGTGGCTCTACCTAGTATGATTTCCTCCACTGTGACCCTGAGCTCCTCCACAGAGATCCTGGGGTGTCTTTGCTGTGCCATGGAGTGGTGTGGGTGATGTGTGGGGTGGTGTGTGTTGTGATATGTGGGGTGATATTTAGTGGTGTGTTGTGTGAGGTGCGTGGATGTTATGTGGGTGATGGTATTGTGTGCCTGTGGATGCTTTGTTGTAGATTGTAGTGTCTCTCTCTGGCCTTCTGTCACAATTGTGGTCGTAGGGGTTTGTGGTTGATGTGGGTAGGTGTTTTATATTGTATTGGGTGTGTGGGAGTGGTGTGTGTATGTGTATCAGGTGTGTGTATTTGGAATTGTCCAATGTGGATGTGTTTTGTAAGAGTGTGTGTATTTTGAGCGCAGCGGTGTGTAGCGCCAATGGAATACCGCGGTTGAAAGTCCGCCGCGTGGATTCGTGGGTCGTGATAGTGTGGGTGTATTTCTGTTGGCGTGACAGTGGAGGTTTTGTTTTTGCCAGTTTATCACTGACATTTGGTGTGGCGGACTTGTGCGGGTGTCTCAATTTTGGCGCATTCAGAGCTGTGGGTCATAATGACCGTGGCAGAATGCCGCTGCCACGGCGGTGTATTGCCGGTCTTCTGCACGGCGGTAAGCGGCTTTTACCGCCAATGTAGTAATGAGGGCCATAATCTGAAAAGACAGGAAGGCAAACAAGTTGAAAATGTTATAAGCTGGTTAGAAAGAGGCAGAAAGAATAATTGCACTGGAGAATGCTTTGTGATTTGGAATGCTGAATGTATGACCATAAATAATACACATTTCCATTTTTTTGTCAAACAAAAAAAGTTATGGTAATTGTACAAATATGAATAGTGACGTGGAGAATTCAAATTATTGTGGGGGTGTGAAGGTTAGATGCTCATTGTCTATTTTGTAAATTGTCTTGCTAGAGCAATTTTCAGATGTGATATTCTAACTTTAATTACATTTCTATGGGGCTTACTACCCTAGCTGAAGCGTTGAAGTACTTTATGGGGAGTAACATGCCGAAAGTCAGTGGTGAAATCAAATTCTTATTAATTATTGTAGATTTGTTGGTTATTTGGACAGTGTTTTGCATTATGTTAATAGGAGTTGGGTGTAATTATTTGAGTGAGGTAATGTAAGTGGAAAAACAGAGCTGAGGAAATTGGGTGGAGGATATTAGATATTGGGAGTTTGCAAGGGTAGGTTAAACAGAATGAGACATCATGATTTATGGGAGTGGTTTGAATAGTTAGATTAAAAAGATCTCATGTTGCAGGGATGTTCATTCAGAAAGAGAGTTTATGATGTGTAAGAAGTGGTATGGTTCAATTACTGAAGATCACTAGAGAGTACCTGGCAGGCATAGGATGGTTAACTAGGGGTACAGAAGTTGGAGTGTAGGGAAAGTATAATTCAAACAAAAACATAAGAGAGTTTAGATAGTGCTGTGTTAGATATGTGTGTTGATATTTTGATGAGAGGGCAATCAATGGAGTTTACATTGATAATACTTGTAAGAAATTGAGTTACTGTTTGGGGGGAACTTTTCTCAAGCATCAACCAGAATCATTTTCAGGGTGAAGTCACAAGCAATCCCAAATTAACCTGTGCTTAACCCTCTGGTAGCTTAGCATAAAAGCAGTAAGGCTTAACTTGGAGGAAATGTGTAAAGTGTTTATGTAGCACTTCAAACAATAATAAAGCAAAAACACAGCAGAAGAAAAATTCCACACCAATTTAGAAAAATAGAGCAAATTTAATAAATAAAATATGACTAAAACAACACAAATCCAACCAGTAGAGCTGGAGGTATGCAGTGTGAAATATGTAAGTGCAAATAGCTCCAAAAAGCACAACAAGCCAACTGTGGTTATCTGGTCACGCTGGACCTGGACAAAGTCCCACATTTAAACCGACACGATGGAGCCTGGGCTGGCTACAGGGATCCAAGTTAGGCTCACTGAACAAGAGTATCTCCAATCCTGGTTGCAGAGCAGTGTGGAGTTCTGCACCTAGGATGCATTCTGCAGAGGCAATTCCTAGGATCTACAAGGTCGCAATGTGATTTCCTTTGTCATCATCGAAGTAGTCACCAATGAGGGGTTTGTGATAACAAGACCTAGTAGTTATGTAGAAGCTGTGGGTCTTGTGGTGTGGAGTCAGGCAATGCCATTGAGGGTGCTGTTGACGAAGTGCTTGTGATGCGAAGGTCTGCATTGGAGTCAAGGGTGTCATAAATGAGGGGCTTGCTATGCAAAAAGCTGTGTCAAAGATGCATCATGCTCTGACTCAGATGACAAATGTTTGGGAGGCAATGAGTCAGTTCCACTGGAGATATAGGTGAGATGGCAAAGCCCATTCAGGGCCATTTCCAAGAGTCCAGGACTGAGGTAGCATCACTTGAGAGAGCAGGACACACAACTGGCAGAGTCCATTACTGCGGTCAAGGTGATTGAACCTTTTCTATCCTTCAGGATTCTGATCAGAAGGCCAGCCAACTAGCCCTTGGAGTTACTCTGGTGGCCCTCGGTTCAAGATGCATGTCCAGTCCTCACTTAGACAGGAGGACAGCAAAGTGAATGTCCTTCTTGCAGTAAAGTACCACAGCAGTTCTTCCTCTGAGTCTTCCAGAGGTCTAGATGTGTACTAAAGAGCTGGGTCTAAGGAGCAAATGTTCATTCCTGAAGCCCACTTTGAAGTAGGGTGAACTTCTAGAGGTTACCACCCCCCACCCTTCTGAGGCATCAGGCATCCCTTTCCTCCATACCCTGGCCCCAGCTTGTCTAGGGTCACAAAAGACCAATGGCAAACCATTTGTGAGAGTGCTCAGGCAGAAACTTTGTGATGTGCAAGTGTGGTAGGTAGCAGCTCTTACCCCTCATCAACTCAGAGTGGCCCATCTTGCCAACACCTATCTTCTTTTATTCACACTGTCTGGGAGCAATACACAAAGACCAACTGCCAGCTGCATTGAGTCATGTGACCCAGAAACAGGTTGCAGGCACAAAATGGTTAGGGCAAAAAAATGCCAATACAGGCCCCATGCATGCTGTGTCACTGGAACCAAGCTATGCCCAGTTGATGAGCCCTTAACAAGGGTGAAACCAGTCCCGGGTTGCTTACGTTCTGGCTAGGGGAGCAACTGGCTTGGCAGTTCTGGCTGGACTGCTCTTATTGGAGCAGGATCAATACTGATTTGCATATAGCTGGGTCCAAACTGTGATGGCATGATGTGCAAAATAACAATGGACTGGGGTGCATCCTGAGTAATTACCAGCGGTTGGGATTGATTCAAGCATTTCCATCCATCCGTTTTGTTATAAGTTCAACTTTCTAAAAGGGGAATTTTCAGAATTGTGTCTAAAATAATACTTGACAATTTAAGAGGACTTTTAATTAAAATTCTTTAAGCACCAAGCTCAGCTTGCTTGTCTACCTGCTCCCAACAAAAAAGTTATTACTTATTAAACCCAAGATTATCCTATGGGAGAGGTCAGCTTTGCAGTAGTGAGAAATGAATATAGGACTTTTTCATTACCAGGACACATAAAACTTAAAAGTACATGTCCCAATTTTTAAATACACTGCACCCATCCCTCCGGACTGTTCAGGACCTACCCTTGAGGTGACCTATATGTTTTGAAAAGGAAGGTTTTGGCCTGATAAAAGGTTTGTTTTGCCTAGTCAAAATCACAGTGTTGGGTCAGAAAAATCCTCTGCAAGGTGAGAGATGAGTACCCCTGCCCTGAGTGCCCAACTGTACTATTGTTTGGCCCCCTAATGCTGTTTCTTTTGTCATAGACAAACACAGATCATGTGTGTGCACCATGACTTAGACCTGTCTTACAGATTGCTGTCTTGTTGGACCTGGAGGGGTGCTCAAAGCACTACCTTCATAGTCGTGGAAGGCAACTGCCTTCACCAGGAGCTAAGCAGCAGAAACTTGGTCGAGGCACAATACTGTGTAGTGATCAGTAGTAGTAAAAAAAGTCCTTTATACGTTATGTCACTGGAATAAGGCTCACTTACCTTTTTCAAAGTTATGCTGCCATGTGCTTAACTCACATCAGGCAGATGTGGAAGTGCATACATGATAGAAACACGTGCTGAGTGTATTTGTATTCGCAAGAAATACAATATACAAAAAGTGAAGTGTGGTACAGTGCACACATGGTAAATGGTATGCTGGCAGTATGTGTTTTTAAAATAACACATTCCGGTACAATACAGAAAGGCTGTAGTATTGAACAGTTTGCACAGACTGAATGTGTTTGCTGCATGCAGTTATGCTTGTGGTGGCATAATACATGAGGATTACAGTGCTGTGAAGTAAGCGTGTTGTGGATTTACACTGACTGCAAGTGTGCCTAAACTGATACATAGCATGGAGGACCTTGGGTTTCATTTTGGGAAGCCCAATCCTGCCTGATGAAAGCATGAGGAGTAGAGGAATCTCCCCAGACAGATTTGTGTATTGCTCATTCCTGCAACCAGGGAGGGATATGCATAGGAGGATGGTAAAGCTAGACTTTACCTTTGCATTTCAAAGGGTTCTTTGATTAAATGATAGATCACAAGGAAGGTGCTTAGACAAACCTCAGAAAGAGAGAGATGGGGCTGATAAGGGAATCAGAAAGAGTAGGGGTGGCAACCCAGGGTTAAACTTTTGATGCACCTATCACTGTGGTAGACATCCAGGATTGAACTCTGGTCACAGCCATGAATCTTGTTGTGGGTTGATCATCTTCGGAGTCCTGCTTTCTATGACAGACATCCTTTAGGAAGAAGGAATTAGAGGAAAGATGTCCCAATCAAAGAAGCAGAACCCCAACATAAATGTTAAAAGACGCAGGCCCTAAATTACGTTTTGTGTCTGGAAAAGGTCTATAAGTAGGGTAGTTTGAGATCCCAAACCTTTTCATTTGCTGAGTAACCAGATGGACTGTGTGAGGTGGGGAACTCTGCAAGACTTCTGTCTGTGACCAGGACTGGAGGGCCAGGCCTGCTAGTGTCCCCGCTGAGTGAGGGGATATCAGTCAGGGAAACTAAGATAACCTGCCCTGGAGCACCAGCACCTGCCTGCTTACCATGGCCAGTGTGCCCTGTGAGTATTGAATATGTGTTAGATTAATGCAGTTATATGTCATATTAAGGGTTATGAAGTATGCGTTAGGTTTATTAATTTTCGGCCTTAACTTAAAGAGTGTCTTAGCCTATTTTGCCAGGCCTCATGTAGAAGCTGTATTTCTTAATGTTTGGCAAAAATGCTGACCAAGTGAATCAAACTGTAAAATGTCTAGTGTATTGTTTAAATGTGCTTAACGGAAGCTTTTCGTGTGAACCGTCTGCTAGGAGATGATGTTCCTGCTAATACAACATGTTATGTGTAATATTTGTGAGACTGACTTTTCCAGGACAAGAACAATAAAGATACTGACTAGAGTGGAAGCTGCAACAATATTGTTACCTGACAAGCCGGATGATGAGAACATCGCAAGATGAACCAATCAACAATATGAGAACTGAGAAATATTAGAATTCATATATTTGGTATAGTAGTTTTATTGGACAGAGTGTGAGCATACTACTAACTGACTAATAGGGATAGTTTAGGTGACTTTGATATAACAACACCACAGAGGAAAAAGACTTCAGATTTTAGGAGAGAGATATTCTGCTCATTTTCTGACCAAAAGGTTATTACTTTCTTATGCGTCTTTACTAGAGACGTGCTTGACTTTAATGCTTAATGACTTTGCCCCTATTTTCCTGCCTGAGACCTGATGCCTTGCTGATCGACTGATGCCCTGAGGACGAAGACTGATTCTGCTTTTCTGACCCATACCGAGGATAGGTATAAATTGAAATGTGATTATTATGCATATTTTCTTTTCCTTTTTAGTTACCAACTGTGCTGTTTTTGTCTGTGACTCTATCATAGTTAGATGATTTTCCAAATTGGTGTTACTAAATTGTTTTGCATGAAACCCAACGTGCTGATGTTTGATCTGATGTTAGTTGAGGATTCGGACTTATGACAATAGAGACTAATGCTTGATGAATTTCTCTGCTTATCTTCATGTATCTTATCTTGTTGACATGCCTGACTCTGCTATTGATTTACACTGTAACTTTAGAATATGTTGTAGTTCAAGCTTTGATTAGATTGTGTTTCTTCTGCAACTTTTTGGACAACCAGTGTTGTTTCTTTATGTGTTTCACTTGATTTTGAGATTAATCTACATGGCCTTAGCACTGTTAATATAGGGAAATGAACACTCTAAACTTTTACTAAAGGTGTGGTTATTCATGACTGAAAGGTCATGGTGCCTGATAATTACTGACTTCATTATTATTGATTATTGATTTTATTAATTACAAATGATTATTGATTATTGTGTATCGATTATCGATTATTGATTATGTACTGGAGCTACGATAAGAACTTCTTAATTGCGAGTCAAAAGGTTCATCAACCTATTCGCGTCCCCTTGTAAGTTTACTTATTAAGGTCTGACGCTCTAGCAGTCATGGTAGCAGACTGATGGATAGTCTCCTTAAAAGCTTGCCATAGACATTCGTACAGAATGATAGATGTTCCCAGAGATGGTAGCAGTTTGATGAGTTGGTCCTTTGAGAGTTCATTATTATTGAGATTTGGATTTTGTTTTTCAATGATGATAATTGGAGAGAAAATGATGTTCTCTTAAGCCCAGAAATGACTTTCCCAGATCCTCGATCCCGCTAATGGTTGTTTGAGGATGTTCCTAGTGTTCTAGTGATAGAGTGAGTGAAGGAGGTCGCGCTTGCACAGCTTATGCAAATCGCAGGTGAAATGTGAGGTTTGCAAGGGTTTTAGGGAGTTTGCTTACTCCAAATGAGGTTGAAGTAGGAGTGTGCGTACTCTGCAGTGTGAGAGTAGGGAAGTTGTCGAACTTCATATGTGTGTGGTGCTTTGGGCTAAAAATTGTCCACGTTGTTGTTGATGTATGGACCCAGCATGGTCTAAGACTCCGGAGTATATTGAAAAGTGTATGAGACACTTGGTCATATGCAGTAATCTGCCTGGTTAAGTATGTTTATCCGACGTGGTCAATAAGTCAGTGTGTGAGTTAAAGTGAGTGTAAGAAAAATTTAGACTGAGATTTGGTGAGTCCTATGTGCACCAGAACAGACTCATTGATCAGTTGAGAGTAAAATTTGCAGGTCGAATTTTGCTTGCGAATCAGGGAGACCCAGAAAGAGGAGTAGCTGCAACTGCGGGAAAAGCCACCAGTGAATATCCATAAGGTCTTTGAAGGGATTGTGTTACCTTTTCTATAGCAAACCAGCAGATTTGTTTTTGGTTTTTGATTAGTGCTCGCAATATTTTTGCATTTGTTTTGTGTGAATTGGAGTTCAGGAGGATGAGCCGCAAGACTTTGTCAGACGCAATACGTGTGAGTGTGACGTCATTGGAGCCGCACTGGGATAGGTCGGTTAGTGAGAAGGTGCGTGCATGGATTGTCAGCCGTCCGTGAGAGGCAGTTAGTTGAGAACGTGGGTGAAGGCAATCTTGGGATTAAAAGTCACTTCCTGATTTGATTTTGAATAAACAAAAAGTAGAAAAGATGAAGTTTTTCAAAGCGTTGAAAAGTGCCCTAAAGGGACATACATATATTACAGCGAGTGTAGGTGAGGCTACACCACCAGAGAATACACCGGCTTATATTGGAAGATAGAGGTGTCATGCCATGTCTTTGGTTGAAGCAATGGTGCAAATTGACAAAGAAAGATGGGAGTTTAGCGTTTCCTACAAATTGGATTTTCAATTTGAGAGTTTTCGAGCATTTATGGATGGAGCTAAATGAATTTAAGCCCCTTCCGAGACCAGCACAGTTTGAAGCATTAGCGATTTGGGAGCTGGTAGCCAGACAGCAACAGAAATTGAAATTTGAGAGGAGGATGAGAAAGACAGAAAAGACTCTAGTGGAGGCTAGATGGGATTGTGCTCAGAAGGTGTGGTCAACAGAGACTTTGCAAGGAATTAAGTTGTTTCCAGCAATTGCGCAGGAGTATGAGAAGGCGGGAAGGAAAGCTATTAAGAAAACTAGTAAAATTCCATCTGAGAGTAAGGAGGCTAGAAAGCTTTCCACAGTGCAGGAGGATTTGGACTATGAAGAGTTTATTACACAGTTGTTGAGGGATCGACCACCACCATATACAGTACATGAGACTGGTCCGAGTACTAGTGTTGATCCGACAGCCTGACACAGGTTAATGGGACAGCGAGTATGGTGCAGGTTAATGCTAAACTGACACATAAAAAGGTGTAAAGTGCTCTTAATGTGCCAACTACTCCTGTAGTGCAGACCCAGATGCAACCACCACAGGTGCAGAGAGTTTATCCCGATGTGCCCATTATGGAAACGACTTTGAACTTAATGGTGCCTACGGAGCAGGTGATTCCGAGACCAATACTGGTTAAGACTGAGCCGACTCTGATTTTGTTGCCCCAAGTGCAGCCGCAGGTAATGCCAATATTTATGCCAGTGACAGGGACACAGTCAGACATAACTCCGATGATGAATCAGAATATGGGAGTTATTCTTGCACAGAGTGTAGGTGCCAGAGCAGCTCCGGATGCTATATCGCTACCTATTACTGTTGGTCCAGCGGTATCACTATTCGCACAGAAGAAACCAACTGTAAGTGAACAGGGAGCAATGACCCAGAGCCTAATAAAGGAAAGACCTAATGAACATGTTCAGGTAGTCTCTCCTGTTTGTCAGACTTTTGACAGATCAAGGTCAATGTTGGACTTTAGTCCACTTGTAGCACTCCCAGATACAGTGATAGGGCCAAATGTTTGCCAGAGTTTGAAATTATTGACACAGCAAATGAAGTTGCACAGCAGGTGACTCCTGTCCAAGCAAGCAACATTTTGTTACAGGGACTGACAGCTCAGCAATTAACCAAATGGTTAGACAAGCTGAATACTCCACAGAGTGCCCCTAAAGGAGAGGAGTATTTGAATTGTGCTAGGCTAAGCATGGAAGTGAGTGAACTCATTGAATGAACTCTGGGGGTAACTACATTAGAATCCTATACAGAACCAGAGTTGAGATATTTGTGCCCAAAGATTACGAGAGAAGTGAGCAGGGTGCATCAGAGATTAGCGGACGTGGCAGAGAAATACGGCACAGAGATGGCGAAAACAAAACATTTGAAGAGGAGTTACAGATTAGATTTTGAGGCAAAAGATTTTGAACACATGTGATCTGCTGGAATATAGGCACACCTTAAAGAATTGCTGCAGAGTGCTCAGAAGTGGGGAGCATTAGACAAATGGGAAGGCAGATGGGTAAAGAAAAGAGACAAGAGAAAAAGGGATTTTTTGGAGCTGACTGAAAATGTGCAGCAGGATAAAGATCCAGTAAAGATTTTACCAATGAGAGAGATTCGAAGGGGCACATTTTGTTCATGTCTCTTGGAGCAGAAGTGACATTCTATCATTTACAAATGATTATCCAAATTGAGAGAAAAGACAGTAGAGTGGAATCAGCAGACAGACAGGTTCATGAAACTTGTGAAGTGTTCGTGGGAAGACTTGAACACATTACTAGAGATAGTGTTTCCAGCTGATCTGTGGATCGAGTGGAAGAGGAGTGTAGACTTGCCAACAGGTGAACCGGAGATAGATAAAAACACAGGTCCATTGTCTCCTGATGTCATGAAATATTACTATAAGATGATTGAGTTCCTGAAATCGAGAATTTTGCCCAAGAATATTATTTGGCAGAGAATTGACAGGACAGCTCAGGAAGCAAAAGAGTCGATACATGCGTAGTATGAGAGATTGTTGCAGGCATTCAAGCATTACAGTGGTATAGAAACAATTGAGGCAAAAGACATGTTACATTTTGTGTTCAGATTTGTGGAAGGATTGAGACCTGAAATTAGCCATATGATTATGAGTCATTTGATTTGCTGGCAAGCAAAGCCGTTTGATGAGGTGTTGCAGTATGCAAAATACTGTAGAGATGAGATTGAGCTGAAGCAGAAAAAGTTGAAAGAAAAAGCAATTGTGATGCAGGCTAAAGCAGCTCAAACAGGAGTGCAAGGACATTTTTTACAGCAGTTACCACAGTAACAACAGGGAAATATGATGTTTCAGCCTCAAATGAGAGGTAGAGGTCGTGGAGGTATTATGGATTGTGGTCCAGACTTGACTACTGTAGTGGTTCAGAATGATGTGCAGGGAATGAAAAAGCTATTGCCGTGTCACATTTGCGGAGCCGTGGGACATTGTCAAATGATGGTGCAGGAAGGTGATGTTCAGCAGAGTAGTGACATCAATTAATTAAAGAATGTAAGAGGACCGAGAGTAAGGGGTCTTAATCCAAATTTTCAGAACAATGTGACTCAAGTGCAGAATTTTCAGCCCATGCAGCAGGTGAAAATGCCCCGTGCACTAGTGTCACAGTTGCAGCCAATGCAGAAGCAAGTTCCCATAGTACTTAGACAGCAATTTCAAATACCTCACACCCCGAAGGAGCAGCAATAGATGATGCTTTCTCAACAGGTCACAGGTCCGAGGCAAAACAGAAGTAGTAACACAGTGCATCAATTCCCGTTACACAGTGAGGATGGAATAAATGGTGAATGGATGAGTGATAGTTCAGATGAGGAGCCATGTGTGCTTGTGACTTCCATAGAAGTGGATCAGAGGGGAAACCATGTGAAGGGAAAGGTTATGGATCAGAGTTTCATTCTTGGTGGACACAGGAGCTACACAGACTACAGTGAGAAGTGCAGAGGTTCAGAATTTGCCCCTTTCAGGTAGAACAGTTCAGGTTGTGGGGGTAGCAAACCAATATTTGACAAACCCGATTACAGATCCAGTTCAAGTCGAGATTAGAAATTTCCAGGGATTGCATACATTTGTAGTCTTTGATTCAAGTCCGGTATCCCTACTAGGAAAAGACTTGTGTAAAACAAAATGTTTGATTACTTGCTCAAATAACTAAATTGAGATTCAGACGAATAGTGATAATGAAGAAGACCAAGCCCCAGAAATAGAGTGGGAAACTACAAATGAGGAGTACCCTTTGATTTAGTTTTTCCCAATGTTCACATTGAAAGATCTCCATCCTGATTTGCAGTGAATGGTACAAGAGAAGGTGGGGATTTGACAAGAAAAGAAGTGAATCTGGTTAAGGGAGTGGAGCCAGTCAAAGTCACCATAAAACCGAATGCAGGTTTTCCCCAACTTCTGCAGTACCATATGCTGCAAGATGTTCTGATGAAAGTAGCTCAGATAATTGTAGATTTTGTAAAGCAAGGGGTTCTGAAAGAAGTGTTGAGCAGTCCAAGTAACTCACCGATAATGGGTTTGAAGAAGACCTGTGGGAAGGTTCCGATTATTAAGGATTTGAGAAAAATAAATGAGATTGTGGTCAAATGTTGTCCTGTGGTGCCAAATCCAGGTCTGATAATGTTCCAGATTCAATGTGATATGAGTGGTTCACTGTCATCGATTTGTCACACGCATTCTTTTCGTGCCTTTTCATGAGGACAGTCAGTTTTTCTTTTGTTTTAACTTCCTGGATCGAGTCTATTGCTGGTGCAGAATTCCTCCGGGGTATTCAGAGTCACCTTCCATATTCAATCAGATTTTGAAAAATAATTTGTAGTCCTTGGAATTGCCTTGTTAATCGACCTTAGTGCAGTACATTGATGACTTACTGATCGCGTCCAAGACAAAGGACGAGTGCAAGTATGATGCCATTGCCCTATTGAACCATTTGGGAAAGAATGGCCATAAAGTGTCTCCACTGAAGTTGCAGTACTGTCAAAAAGTAGTGAAGTATGTGGGCCACCAGATTGAGAAGGGTTCAAGAAAGATATCCAGAGAGAGGATTACAACAATATTGCAAATAAGTCCCCCAACCACACAGAAAGATGTCAGGATGTTTTTGGGAATGGTGGGTTATTGTCGCCAATGGATACCAAATGTTTCAGTCATTTCAAGACCATTGCACAAGCTGACTCATAAGGAGGTCACTGATCCCATAGTGTTAGACCAGGATGAGATGAAAGCGTTCACTGAGTTGAGAGAGAGTTTGTGCAGGGCTCCAGCGTTGGGTATGCCTGATTACACGAAGCCTTTCACATTGTTTTGTCATGAGCGTGATGCATGTTCACTGTCTGTCTTGACACAGGTTCATGGAGGCATAAATCACCCAGTAGCATATTTTTCTGCGACTTTGGACCCATTTTCAGCAGCCTTACCGGGTTGTTTGCGTGCAGTTGCCGCAGTTGGTCAAAGCCTTGCACAGTGTGAAGGCGTAGTGATGGGATATCCTCATACGGTAATGGTCCCTCCCTCTATTGAGATTCTACTGACAAGGACGAAAACCCAATACTTGACTGGTGCTAGGTTGACAAGATCTGAAACGAGTATTTTGGGGTCGCCGAATGGAACACTGAAAAGGTGTACAGTGCTGAACCCAGCAACCTTATTCCTGAGTGAAAACGCTGAAATTGAGAAAGAGGAAGATGTTGAACACGACTGTCTCGAAGTAACTGATTTGGGCACAAACCGAGACCTGACATTAGAGATACCCAATTGGAAGAAAATGACCAAATTATTTTTGTTGATGGTTCTTGTCTGAAAGACAATACAGGGACACTGAGAGCAGGATATGCTGTGTGCACAGTTACGGGTACCTTGGAAGCCCAAGTAGCAGAACTGGTAGCCCTTACTAGAGCGTGCCATGTTTCTGCTCAACTGAAAGTTACCATCTATATGGATAGCCAGTATGGATTTGGAATAGTTCATGACTTTGGTCAGTTGTGGTCACAGAGAAGTTGCCTGACCTCTTCTGGTTCACCAGTGAGAAATGGTGAGAGAATTAAAGAGTTGTTACATGTGATTCAAATGCCTGGAAAGATTGCTGTGGTGAAATGCAGTGCACATCTGAAGTCAGAGTGTGTCATTGGGAAGTGGATATGCGGATCAAGTCGCAAAGTTTTGCGCATTGAACTGTATATCATTCAAAGAAAAGTGGGAACTGTATCCTGAAGAAGATGAAACTTGTGCAAGCTATGCATTGAAAATAATTGACACTTTGGAAGAATTAAAATCTTGGCAGAATAATTTTGAAAGGGAAGAAAAACGTTAATGGAGCAAATTGAAATGTGTAGAAAGACAAGATGAATTGTGGGTTTCTGAGAAGGGTCAATTGGTTTTGCCAAATAGCCTGTGGTCTCAAATGGCAAGGTACTATCATGGTCAAGCACATATTGGGAGGGACTCAATGATTCATTTTTTCAAATATGATTGGTGCAACCCAAAGTTTAGACAAGTTGCTGAAGCAGTTTGCCATTGCTGTGTCATTTGCCAACAGCTAAACATAGGGAAAGGGACAGTGGTTAATTTGAGCCATATTGGAAGAGCAGGAGGTCCATTCAGCAGAATACAAATGGATTTTATTGAGATGCCTGTGTGTTGAGGTTTGAGATATGTGTTGGTGATTGTATGCATCTTTAGCTACTGGATTGAAGCATACCCTACACGAAGAAATTATAGTCTCACAGTAGCGAAACTACTGCTTAGGGAACTGATACCGTGTTTCGGGTTTCCGATCTCTTTAGAATCAGATAGGGAAAGTCACTTCAACAATGAAGTAATTAAACTGCTGTCTGCAGCATTGAACATTGAGCAGAAGTTGCATTGTAGTTACCACCCTGAAGCATGAGGACTAGTGGAACAGATGAATGGTACTTTGAAGTCAAGAGTTGCAAAGATGTGTGCAGCTACGAATTTGAAATGGGCTGACGCGTTGCCTTTAGTGTTGATGTCAATGAGAAACATGCCTGACAGGAAGACAGTATAATTGCCCCATGAGATCCTTATGGGCAGAGCAATGAGGATGCCAGTGGTGCCTGCAAATGCACTTGTCAACATTACAGATGATAGGGTGTTGGATTACTGCAAGAGTCTGGCTGATGTAGTCTGCTCTTTTCCTCAGCAGGTGGAAGCCACCGCACTGCCACCGATCCAGGACCCAGGGCACAACCTGAGAGCTGGGGACTGGGTTGTCATCCGAAAGCACCTGAGAAAGACATGTTTGGAGCCTCATTGGAAGGGATCTTATCAAATGGTCTTAACTTCACATGAAGAAAGTGGCATGTCCACTGGCTCATGAAGAAGTGTTGTTGAGAGTACCAATAACAGTTGGACATGTCACAGGACCGGAAGGAAAACAAAGGGGAACTGAGACCGGATCTGAGCTCATTGAGGATGGTTCAGTCACTCCTGTGAGAGATGAGTGAGAAGACCTCCAGGAGGTTATCAGAGAGCCTATCTCAACTGAAGCAGCAGGAGAGCCTAGTCAGAGGAGGGCTTTCTCATAAGCAGACGATCTTGGGAGACAAACAGAGCAATTGCCAGACCCAGAAGAGGAAGGAGTTGAGGTGGATCAAAGTCAAAGTGATCTGACTCCTCCTGAACCGGTTGCAGGTCCATCATGAATAAACACCACAGAACAAGGAAAAGTTTCAAGTTCGATTCTGAAGAGAACACTGACAAACGGTCCACTGAAAGGAGCTAAGTGACCAGAATCACAAGTGGGGAAAGGAAAGGAGGTGGTTGTTAAACCAACAATCGAGGAAGAACTAGATACCACAAGGAAAGAAGATTTAAATGAAGGAGAGCTGAGTGGTGATCGAAAATAGAAGAGAAAGAGAATAGCAAGTCGAAGATAAACCGGTCCTGGGCGAATGCAACTACAAGTGAATGGCAGCAAGAGTGTATGTCTTTTTGTTTTGGTAGAGAAGTTCCGGGTCAGTATTTTGGCATGTGAAGGAGATGAATGAACTGAACTGTTGAAACCATCTGAGAGAAATTTTTGAGAAAGAGACTGTTGAAAGTAACCAGAAGAGCCATTGATAACCTGATTTGACTTTTGAAACCTGAGTTTGACAAAGCTGCTAACCAATTTTGACAAGGGTTTCTGGAAGTGAAACTGGACTGCTGAAAGAAGAATTGCCTATTTTAGATTTTTGCTGCACGTTTTCTGCTTCCTGATTTGTTACAGATCATGAGCAACATTAGTCAACACGGTAAGTGCTAGGCGCTGTAAATATAAGAGCATTGGTTTGGCGATTATCTGTGGGACATTGTTTGTGGTATTGATTGTTGGTATGTCTGTTCTTGATATGAGAAAAGCCAACCATACTTCTGCTTTTGAGATGGCTACTGCACTAACTGCATTAGAGAAGTTTAAGTTAGAGGAGAAATATTTGCATGAATATACTAATGCTCAGGGAGAACTTTCTTCTAACGTTTTCTATCACTTATTGAGTGAGTATGTTGAGACAATGGATGCAAAGAATTGTTTTGTGGGTACACAGATTCCTTCATCAGTCGAGGAAGGAGTCACATATCATAGCTTACCTTTAACAAACGGGATGAGTTGCAGTCTGTTACTAACAAGGTTTTATAACCAGAAGTACATTCAATACTTCTATTCAAATTATGATGTTGTGTTTTTGCTTGTTCCTATCCTTGGGTATTTGAGTAAAGTACCTCAGGATAATGACATATTATTAGTTAGAGGTTTCTTTGAACCTCCATTGACATTTAGCACAGCCTATGTGCATAGAAATATTTTGACATGCTTGTTTACACCGTTAGAGAAAAGCTTAGATCACACAGATGACAGGAGAAAAGCGTTAAAAGAGAAATTAGAAAAAGGCTTAGAGAAAAGGACTTACAAGAATGATTATGCGTATAGTGCAATTAAAACACAAGGGAAATTAGCTTTAGATGCAGAACACGTAGGGAAGCTTTGTATATATAGGCCTAAATCGCGCACAAACACTTTATTTGTGGGAACGAGTGAATGTAGGCATGTGTTTTTGTTTCAGAGTAAATTGACTTTTATGTTGAATGGGCAGGACCCTGCAATTCCAGGGATTTACTATATTTGTGGACTTAATGCATATTACCGTCTTGCAAGAGGATGGGATGGGGCATGTTATTTGGGGATAGTTTTCCCAACGAGTTATCAAATAGAGGATTTGAAAAAGTTTCTGAAAGTGACTGAATTACATCATGAGCGACAGAGGAGAGAGTCCTCTTCTGATATAGTGGGAGATATATTTGGAGTGGTGATTTCTTCAGTGGGAGTCATTCTGAATCCGATAAAGTTTCGGAAGTTGTCTACTATTGTGGATAACATGCTGACAAATTTTTCAGGGGCCATACTCCTGATAGATACTGAATTAACTGCTGGTAGAGCTATGACTATTCCTATATTCCAGATAACAGTAAAGAGGTAATAGACTTAGGGCCAGATGTAGCAAGTTCCGATTTTGCAAATCGGAAATTGCGAGTCGATGCAATTCGCAATTTCCGAGTTGCAAAATCGGATGCAGAACGGTGTCTCAGACACCATCTGCGAATCGCTATGGGGTCGCAAAGACCCACCTCATTAATATTAATGAGGTGGTTCACATTTTGCGACCCCATAGCGATTCCCTGCACTCACAGGGATGGTGGTCTGCTGGAGACAGCAGACCTCAATGTCTGTGACTGCTTTTTAAATAAAGCAGTTTTTTTTTTTTTGTATTGCAGCCCGTTTTCCTTAAAGGAAAAAGAGTTGCAATACAAAAAAAATAACGAAACCATTTGGTTTCGTTTTTTCAGAGTAGGCAGTGGTCCATTGGACCACTGCCTGCTCTGAAAAAACATTGACGGCGACTTTCACAAAGGGGAAGAGGTCCCATGGGGACCCCTTCCCTTTTGCGAATGGGTTACCACCAGTGTGACACTGGTGGTAACTGCGAATTGCTTTGCGACCGCGTTTGCGGTCACAAAGCAATTTAGCATCGCAGTGCGAGTCAAAAATAGGAAGGGGACACCCCTTCCTATTTGCGAGCCGCATTCGCATTTTGCGAGTCGGTACCGACTTGCAAAATGTGAATGAGCATCGCGATGCGCGTTTTGCATGGCGCAAACTGCGATTTCTGCAGTTTGCGCCATGCAAAACGCTACCTACATCTGGCCCTTACTTACTAGTCTTGACTAAAGCAAGTGCTGATTTGAAAGAATTAAAAGAACCAGGGCCCGTATTTATACTTTTTTTGCGCCGCTTTTTGACGCAAAAGCAGCGCAAACTTACAAAATACAATTGTATTTTGTAAGTTTGCGCCGATTTAGCGTAAAAAACGACGCAAATGTGGCGCTAAAAAAAGTATAAATATGGCGCCAGGTGTTTGGGAAAAGTTTGACAGAGGGTTCTATTGAAAATACTACAAGGGATATTAATTGTTATGGTTTGTTTATTGGGGACATGGGGATTGTGCAAATTATGTAAAAGAATTACATTGAAAAGGTCAAAGAATAACCAGAGGAGGGAAGAAAAGAAAATAGAAAAAATGTACAGAGAAAATTCAAGGGGAAAGCAAAATGATGAAGGGATTGAATTAAGAAAAATTCAGCTCATGAGAAAATTTGTGGGTAATAGTGTGATGACATATTTAGTCATAAGAGGAGGGATTTCTAGTGCAGGTGTTTTAATAAGAAATTATTAATGAGTGTTTATGTATTTTGAATAATGAGTTTATGGAGAAAATGAAATGACGTAGAAAAATAATGCACACATTTGAAAATGTGACCTCAAAGAATGGCCACTAATGTTAACGAAATGTGCTAATCAATGATTAATACTTATGACATATTGAATATGTGTTAGATTAATGCAGTCATATATCATATTAAGGATTATTTAGTATGCTTTATCTTTATTAATTGTAGGCCTTAACTTAGCAAGTGTATTGGGCTATTTTGCCAGGCTGATGTAGAAGCTGTATTTCTTAACGTTTGGTAAAAATGCCGACCAAGTAACTCAAACTGTGAAATGTCTATTGTATTGTTCAAATGGGCTTAACTGAAGTTTTTCATGTGAACCGTCTGCTAGGAGATGATGTTCCTGCTAATGCAACATTTTATGTGTAAGATGTGTGAGACTGACTTTCCCAGGACAAGATACTGACTAGAGTGGAAGCTGCAACAATATTGTTACCTGACAAGCTGGATGATAAGAACATCACAAGATGAACCAATCAACAATATGAGAACGGAGAAATATTAGAATTCATAGATTTGGTATAGTACTTTTATTGGACAGAGTTTGAACATACGACTAACTGACCAATAGGGAATTAGGGGATAGTTTAGGTGACTTTGATTTAACAACACCACAGGGGAAAAAGACTTCAGATTTTAGGAGAGAGACATTCTGCCCATTTTCTGAGCGAAAAGTTATTACTTTCTTATGTGTCTTTACTAGAGACGTGCTTGACTTTAATAGTTAATGACTTTGCCCCTATTTTCCTGACTGAGACCTGATGCCTAGCTGATCGACTGAAGCCCTGAGGACGAAGACTGATTCTGTTTTGCTGACCCATACCGAGGATAGGTATAAATTGCATATTTGCATATTTGCTTTTTCTTTCTAGTTACCAACAGCGCTGTTTTTGTCTATGACTCTATCATAGTTAGATGTTTTTCCAAATTGGTGTCACTAACTTGTTTTGCATGAAGCCAAACATGCTGATTCTAATCTGATGTTATTTGAGGATTCTGACGTATGACAATAGAGACTAATGCTTGATGGATTTCTCTGCTAAATGACATGTATCTTATTTCTTTGACGCAGCTGACTCTGCTATTGATTTGCACCATAACTTTAGAATGTGTTGAAGTTCAAGCTTTGATTAGATTGCGTGTCTTCTGCCACTTTGGACAACTAGTATTGTTTCTGTATGTATTTCACCTGATTTGAGATTATTCTACATGACCTTAGCATTGTTAATATAGAGAAATAAACATTCTAAACCTTTACTAAAGGTGTGGTTATTCATGACTGAAAGGTCATGGTGTGGGTTAATCACTAACTTCATTGATTATTGATTTTATGGATGACAAATGATTATTGATTATTGTGTACTGATTATTGATTATGTACTGGAGCTATGGTAAGAACTTCTTAATTGCGAGTCAGAAGGTTCATCGACCTATCCGCGTCCCCTTGTAAGTTTACTTATCAAGGTCTGATGCGCTAGCAGTTGCACTATGTTTAAGAGAGAGAGCACAAGTACTTTAGAGGTGGTTAGCAGTGGTTAGCAGTGGTAAAGCATGCATAATCCTCTAAAGCTAGCAAAAACAAAGTCAGCAAGACAGGAGACTGGAAGGCAAAACCGTGGCGACCGTCCATATTTGGGAAAATCTCAACGGGTACCCACTTAGCACCCAAAAATCATGCTGGGAGGCACCAATTCTCACTATCGTGCGTTTGGCAAGCTCCACTTAAAAAAAAACTCTGCCACATGGCGGTCAGCAAAATAGGCCAGAACTCTGTGTCATATGCAGAATGCTGGGTGGCCAAATCTCTGCAAACTCCACCTGTGGATTGGGGTTTATCACCCCCTCCTACCTTTAACAATCTTTCTGTACTCTAAGTGATTGTCAGTGGCTCTGATCTTTGCAACTTGCACAAAGAAAGTAGGGACACAAATGTATTTTTCCTAGAAACAGGCATTATTAAGCATGGTATGAGTCTAGAATTTAAGATTTTATGTTCCTAGGATGTTAGGGATTTCTAGATTGAGAATTATCTGTGTGCCATCTATTTCGTTGTAGCACTTGAGCTTGAAACCTTCGATAATATTTAGCAGTGGTTTGTGTATATGTTAGAGAGTAGATGTGAGATGAAAGATATTTATGGAACTCGTGTTTCTATGCCTTAAGGATTTGACGAGAAAGGTGGTGTGTGAAAATTGTATGTTCTGTTTATGTAAGAGGAAATCCAGTTGAGAGTCATGCTACCTACACCAACGTCTTTCAGTCTGTCAAATGGGAGAATGCATGTTTTTGAAAAAATAGCCTGGTGAAAATATCCGATGAATTTAGGTTTTTGAAGGGTGGACTCTGCAATTTTATTTTGTCGTAAGCAACACAACAAACTACACAAACTGCATGAAATTGCCCAAGTTGGCCCAATTTCGAATGCAAAGTATAAAATGCCACCCACCTCTACCATACATTTTGACCTTAAAGTTTGTGTTAAACTAGATTTTAGAAATCGCCTTACTCATTTTACCCAGTTTTCACTGATCTTCAGAGGAACTCAGCCTTTTACTAGTGGTTCTGCTTTCAATGTTTGAAACAATAAAGGTCAAATGCCTTCCTTAAGAAAGGATTCAAGTAGCAGACCTGTTAAACCTTTTTCCTTGTGCATGGTCATCCCCAAGCCTCCTACCTCCTATTTTTTCTAACCTTTTTTATGGCTTTAGAACTCTGAGCACTTTACCACTGCTAACCAGTGCTAAAGTGCATATGCTCTCTGTGTATATTGTATTGTTGATTGGGTTTCCGTGATTGGCATATTAGATTTACTGGTAAGTCCCTAGTGCAGTGTACTAGAGATGCCCAGGGCCTGTAGATCAAATGCTACTAGTGGGCCTGCTGCATTGGTTATGTCACCCACATTAGTAGCCCTGTAAACATGGCTCAGACCTGCCACTGCAGTGTCTGTGTGTGCAGTTTTAAACTGCAAATTCGACTTGACAAGTGTACAAACTTGCCAGGACTAAACCTTCCCTTTTCTTACATGTAAGACACCCCTAAGGTAGGCCCTAGGTATCCCCATGGGCAGGGTGCAATGTATGTTTAAAATAGGGCATATACTAATGTGTTTTATATGTCCTGACTGTGAAATACTGCCAAATTCGTTTTTCACTGTTGCAAGGTCTATCCCTCTCATAGGTTAACATGGAGGCTGCCTTGAAATATGATTAAAGCGTAGATTCCCTTTGTGAGTGGATAGACATGTGGAGTTTTGGGTCTCTGAGCTCACAATTTAAAAATACATCTTTTAGTGAAGTTGATTTTAAGATTGTGTGTTTGAAAATGCCACTTTTAGAAAGTGGACATTTTCTTGTTTGAACCATTCTGTGACTCTGTCTGTTTGTGGATTCCCTGTCTGGGTCAGTTTTGACAGTTGGGCTGTTTGCACCTCTTTCTAGACAGTGTCACAAAGGGAGCTGGGGTGTAGCCTGCATATCCTGATGAGGCATCTGTGCTAGGAAGTAGGGGAGGAGTGGTCACTCACACCTGAAAGGGCTGTGCCTGCCCGCACACAATGCAGTCTTCAATCCCCTGGTGTGTGTCCGGGGCCTGGACTGGGCAAGGCAGGATTTCACTAACAAGAGAGAGCTTCCTTTGAGGTAAGCCTACTTCAAAGGCCAAAATGGGTATAAGAAGGGCACCCGAAACCACAGACTTTAGATCACTTCTGGACATCAAGATGAACCTCTGCCTGGAGAAGTGCTGAAGAGCTGAGGAGAAGTGCTGCCCTGCCTGTGACAGTGCTTTGTGGAGCTATCCTGCAGTTGCTGCTTCTGCCTGTGCAAGGGAACAAAGACTGGACTTTGTTGTGCATTCCTGCTTGGGAAGAAATCTCCAAGGGCTTGTCCTGAGCTTGCCTCCTGTTGTTGAAGTCCCAGGGCCATCAAAGGCTTCTCCTGCCAGCACCTGGGCTCTCTGCTGAGACTCCTGCCATGCCAAGTGGTGCCCTATCCAGTTCCTGGGGCCTAGGAAGTCGAAGCTGGCAGACCAAGACTGAAAATATCAACGCACCTTCCGAGACGTGGCTGAAAAACAATGCACCGCCTGCTTCGTGGCAGAAATCGATGCTCCACTGGCATCGCGGCTGGAAGATCGACGCACGCAGCAGGAGAAATGACGCACAACACCCGCTGGTGGAGGCCGATAACGTTGCAAACATATTGCATGGTTTTGCTGATTCCGTGTGGCAGGATTTTTTACACAAACCTTGCTGGGTGCGGAAAAATGACACAATGCCTGCCCAGATCCGAATGTTGCCCGGATTGACGCAACGCTCTCCCGCAGAGAGGAAAAATGATGCTCGCCGACCTGACCGGAGAAGGAGAAGCGACGCACTGTCTCACTTGTGGGTGAGAAATTGACACATCGCTAACCTTTTTCGACGCACACTCGCCGGTGCGTGTTATTTTGACGCTACCCAGGTACTTTTCAATGCTAACAGTGTTTTTACTGTCTTCTAGAGGTTTTAAAACTCCTTTGCTTTTAAAATTAATAACTTGACTTTTGTATGTTGGATTTTTGTCGTTTTGGTCTTGTTTTGTTTAGATAAATATTTTCTATTTTTCTAAAACTGTGTTCTGTCATTTTGTAGTGTTGGTACAAATACTTTACACCTAGACTCTGAAGTTAAGCCTGCCTGCTCGTGCCAAGCTACCAATGGGGTGAGAGGGGGTAAGCTGAGGGTGATTCTCCTTTACACTGATGTGAGAGTGGGTCCTTGTTTGGACAGGGGTTAACCTAACTGCCAACCAAAGACCCCATTTCTAACAAGACTACACTGTGGCCTCACGGAGAAGTCACCTGAGTACTATATGGGCTGAAGGTCCCTCTTCTGAGCACACCCAAATCTCTGTAACTGTCTCTTTTATGAAATCACAGGGCACATCACACTGACCAGCATAAATTAAATCTCCAGCTCTGGTAACATTCTTGATAGTTTAAGCCAATTAATAGTAAGAGGGTCTGATTCTATCCTACTCTTCACAAACTTTACAACTGTGTTTACTATTCAAGAGTCATTTGAGTATTGACATGTGAATTCTGTGGTGCAGATTTGTCTGTGGGAGACATATTTCTTAGCTCCCTGCAGCTGTCATAGGAACTCATTCATTTTAATTGTAGCTATGTTGAGTTGTAGGTTGGCTGAGAAGTGGGCTCCTGCTTAGAAAGTCTTTGTCAGGATGACGCCCAGCACAAGTCATTCAGTAACTCCATTCCATATAACTGAAAGTAGCATGTACTAGTATGTGTGCAAACATGCAGTGCATGTGTGCGAACATGCCACGATGGACTGAAGAAAACCACTTGACGTTGCAGATATCCATGTACCATGATTGAAAGACGATTGAGGGTTGTGTACAGGACTGAAGGTCTGAGCTTTTGGCATCAGGACTCACTATATGTACCTGAGGTCCTATATATTTAAGTAGCATTGCATTCTAAATATTTAGGAATGTTGAAAATAAATACAGTGAGTTCAGTTTGATAAACCTTTCTCATTATCATTTGCCTTGGTCTAATACACATAGCATGATTGCGTTATTGTAACTTTTCTCACGTTAGACCTCTTATTCCAGCAGAACAAATTCCACTGATTTTTATATGCATTTTCACAGAAGTGGTTTGTCTCTACTCGTGTGGAGGTCACTTAAATTTGGAAATGATACAAAAATAAGCAGTGCAAGTAGAGCACTTGCGACCTGTGGCTTGAAGTGAAAGTTGAGCTGAACAATAACCGTGCTATTGGAGATGTTGAAAGTGGAGAAAAAACACTTTACAGGAAGGACTGGGACAAGTGATGTACTCATGGGCTAAAGCCAAGAAATGTATCCAAGACGTTTTACTGCAAGTGTCTGTTTGACTACGGAATGGTATAGGGCCTATAGAGATTCCTGGTGCTTAATTTGAGCTGGTGGCAGCTAATGGCACTTGTTTTCGGGGACCCACTAAGGAAAAAAAAGAAGTAAATCCATCACAAAAGGAGAAAGCATGAACTTGCAAGAGTGAGATAAAGGAGCAATAAATGTCTTGATGAGGTGGATTTAAGACTGCACTCCTTGGCATTCAGTGCGCCAACGTTGGCAGCTTCTGTATAGAGGTTCAGGCACCCTTTCTTTTACAAAGTAAGCAATTGACATATCTACCATTTTCATACCTCCTAAACATTAAATACACCTATTTCCCAAGACCCCTATTGTCCCAAATTGCATCCACACAAAGTTAGAGACTGTTTAGTTGAAGGTCCTAAAGAAAATGCTTCTCCATCTGAGAAAATGACAGAGAATCCAGGCAACCACTGCTTTGGTTGGATTACTTTGGTACTGAGAATGAAATGTAGTGTGGTGTCACTTTTCTCCTGTGACCATGTAAGCAACTTCAAATGCTTCCTCACCTACTACTCCCTTCATCTAGAGTGTATATTAACCTTTTCTTGAAGATGGCTTCTAATGGGAGAATGTATTATGTTTAAAAAATCTCAGTTTGGCACATCAATCCATCTACAATCTTTATTCAAAGAAAGATATGGCTTTATTGTATAATCTAAAGATCTATGATCATCACTTGCCAATCTGAGTACATCAACCTGCTTTCATTTAACTCAGCTTGCTTGCTATGGAATGTTTTATCCAAGGCAATTAAAAAAACATAGAACCTCAATTTGCAGACATGGCTTAATATACGTACATATACATTTGCTCTATTTCCCCCATAATTAACAATGGGTTTTGAGAGTATGAATAATGTGTACAATATGAAGAGTTTAACAGGAATATACTTTGTGGGTCAGGTTGCTCCAAAGTTCATAAAACTGTTTTACACTGGGTGCAAAGCAGTACATTGCACTTAAAAAAGCCACTTTTTTACTGTTAATTGTTATATTCAGGCACTTATTTCAAGATGACTGCCATACTTGTCTTGGTTTTCCCTAACTTTATGCTTTCAGACCTCATGTTTATGCTGACTTCATTGTTTGCTGGCTGGCTTTAGGATTCTGTGCACTCTTTCACAGATAACCAGTGCTAACGTGCTTGTGCTCTTTCCCTAAAGACTAGAAGTCAGAACAACGCATGCTGGAACCACGCATGCCTAAACAACGCGGTCGGAGCAACGACCGCGTTGTTACCACAAATGCCTTTACCACGAATGCCTTAACAATTATTTTTCATTGTAAAGGCATTCCTGGCATTCCTGGCAAAGGCATGTGTGAACGCCATACGTGGTTCCAGCATGCGACTTCCCCCCAAACCCCCACTCCTAAGACAATCATACCCCAACCACCCACCCCAACCCTAAAAACAATTCTAACATTACCCGAACCCCCACCCCTAAAACTACCGCGACACTCCACCCCTTAAAAATTAAAAAATACCCCAACCCCCACCCCGCCCCTAAAAAATAAAAATACCCCGACCCCCACCCTGCCCCTAAAACTACAGCGACCCCCCACCCCTGCCCCTTAAACTACCACAACCCCCCACCCCCTAAAACCTAAACTACCCTGACCCCCACCACACCCCTAAAAATTAAAAATACCCCAACCCCCACTTCACCTCTAAAACTACTGCAACCCCTTTCCCCCTCTAAAACCTAAAATACCCGACCCCCCACCCCACCCCTAAAACTACAGAGACCCCTACCCCTAAAACTACCGTGGCCCCCACCCCATAAGACCTAAACTACCCTGACCCCCCCAACAACGCCCCTAAAAACTAAAAATACCCCGACCTCCAACCCTAAAACTACCGCAACCCCCAACCCCCTAAACTAAACTACCCTCACCCCGCCCCTAAAACTACTCCGACCCCCCACCCTGTCCCTAAAAATGAAAAATACCCGACCCCCATCCCGCCTCTAAAACTACTGCAACCCTCCACCCCCCTTAAAACCTAAACTACCCCAACCCCGCCCCTTAAAACTAAAAATACCCCGACCCCCATCCCTGCCCCTAAACTATCCCGACCCACCCACCCCCAAAAACTAAAAATACCCGACCCCCCACGCCCGCCCCTAGAACTAAAGCAACCCCCCTACTACCACCCCTAAAACTAAAAATGCCCGAACACCCCACCCCTGCCCCTAAAATGGCACCAGCCTCACTTACCTGACGAAGCCAACTCCCTTCTTCTGTGCCTTAACCACGCATGTGCGTTGTTCAGGACATGCGTGGTTCAGGCACCGAACAAGGAAGTTGAGGATAATAAAAGCGTTGTTTCGCTTTTGTTGTCCACGACTTCGTTGTTGGGGAGTCTAGGTTGGGGATGTTTCCCTTCCCTAAAACTTGATTAGACTGACATATACCAAGCAGGCATACTTAAACTATCTATAGGTCCCTAGTAAAGTGCACGACATGTACCCAGGTCTTGTAGATTAAATGCTACTAGTGGCCTGTAGCACTGATAATGCCACCCACTTAAGTCACCCTTTAAGCATGGGTCAGGCCTGCCATTGCAGTTTTGAACTGCCATTTCTACCTGGTAAAATAATCCTTTTTGCCAAGCCCCACCCTTCCTTTTTAATACATATAAGTCACCCCTAAGGTAGACCTTAGGCAGCCCAAATGGCAAGGTGCAGTGTATTTAAAAAGTTGGACATATTTAAAGTTGTACATGTCCTGGTAGTGAAAACTTTTACATTTATTTTTTACAACTGCAAGACATACCCCTCCAAAAAGATAGCATTGGAGTTGCCTTATAACATTTTATAAGGGTTACTTTCAAATTGGTAGAGATAAGATTTTTCCAAGTTTGACGTCTCTAGAATTGCAAGTTAAGATCACAGTTTATGGTTAAGCTGGATAGTTTAAACTGCTATTATGAAAATACCACTTTCAGAAAGTTGTCATCTTTTTAATTTAGCCATTCTGTGCCTGTCACCTATCTCTGCTAAAATTTCTAGGGTGGGGTGACAGCTGGGCTTTAGGATTTAAGGTACTTTGGTTCAGCAGGCTAACTGGGTCTCTGTAGTTGGCCCACTCTCCATAGCGTTCAGCCTGTACTTTAAACTTTGTCCTAGTATGACACAACCAAATATCTCCAGTTGGTGGTTCTTGCTTTTAAGAACTGTTTTACAGTTTATTCTTAAAAAATTCATACTTTCTACTAACTGGATTCTTGTCATTTTTGTTTTGTGTTATTTATTGAATTGAGTTCTGTTTTTCTGTCCTCGGGTGTGATCCCATGTTCTTTCACTTCATGTTTGAAGTGTTGCGCAAATACTTTACACATTGCCTGCAAGCTAAGCCTTACTGCTCTGTGAAAGCTAACAGGGCACAGGTTAATTTGGGGTTTGCTTGTGCCTTACCCTGACAAGAATTGTGGTGGCTGCTTGACCTGTGTTCACACCCCAGTCAACCAACAACCCACATGTCACAATGACATTAAAACGTTAGCAAAATTCAAAGCACATAACATCTTTTTTTGTTAGGTCTGTGTCATGCTTTCCCAAAATAAGTCATATTTAAAATACATAATTACACATTTACATGCATTGATATTCGGTCAACCTTCATTCATTGATGGTCATCTGTCATTTATAATTTGCTTAAACCCAGCAAGGCATACAACATGGGGTTGTGGGACAGCTCATCTCATCTACTGGCTGCCTTGCAGTGTGAGTGGCAGTATTTGTTGTCTCATATCACATGTATACAACTACTTGAAAAGGAGTGCACTTTGTTGCCAAGGTTGGTGTTCCCAGGCTGCTGAGACTCTTATGTTTTCTAGCCTTCTTATTGTTACTTTTTTGGCATTTTGCATGTTTACAGAAATAAATAAATATAAAAACATGGCACGCTGCCAAAGCCAGACCTAGTAACTTTGCCAATGCTTCTTTTCGGAGTAAGGAATTCAATATTGCCTCCTTGCAAGCCTCATGAATAATAAATGCGTTCTACAATGCCTCTGCTCAATAGAAAGAGATGCTTCAGGGTCCCTTTACTGTGAGCACTGGGTAAATCTGAAACTGTAGATTTCGGGACACTTCTTTATTTACAATGTGTTTCTTTGCCATCTATTCCACTCTGAGTGGTAGGAAGGGGAATGCTATGTTCCTGTACTCCTATGCAGGACTGTTATTCATTGTGGACGCATAATATTCTCATGAAGTCTGATAATCGTTTATATTGTTCATTCTTGTTAGACTTTTATGTTGTCATAGCTCTATGATTTCTTTAATACCAGGAACTGCAAAATATCTAAACAATTATGTAACACACTGTGTTGCGTATATTGTCATTAATACAAAGTGCGGCAAATAATTTGCCTTTTCTTCTGCATAATTAGCCTTTTGTTTCCGTACAATTTAGTCAGCCACGTCGCATAATTTGGTCTTCTATGGCCACGCAATTCCAGTGGTGTGGACGTTACCCAATTAACTGAGAAATAATTTGAAACCGAGTTTAGTGATACGTTTGACACAACGCTTCCATTTGCACTGAGCAATTATCTCTAATTTCTGTTTTCATGTCTAAGAATAGCTTCGGGTGCACTTTATAAAATCCATAAAATGCATTGTTGGCTATCCAATGAATAGTGATCATTTGCCTCCAAGAAACGTGGGAGCTTAAAAGCAGCTTCTTTATGGAGGGCTATGTCACGTTTTTCAGTCCAGCAGAGCCCTCAGTGATCGGGAGGGTTTGGGGCGGGGCTGATTATTTTTATTGCAGTAGAGTTGAGCAGGTTTATCCGTGACTTACTTTGGGGGGCCCAGATGCTGCAGGGGCTATTGATCTCGCTGTCGGACTTCCTGACTCTACCTCTAGTTAATTTTTACAATGCTAGGGTCGCTCTGAGTTGACCAACAGTATCTCAAACCTGGGTTAGTTCTTTATTGGGCCGAGGGAGAACTTTCATAGGAGTGATTTAATGATTCTTGCGTGGGCTTTCAGTTGCCATTTATGTGTCCCTCCCATTGACCCAGATGTTTGGTCACCAAAGTGTTTGCTTGCTGAGGGACTTCATTTCACCCACTCGAAGGAGGACTCAGAGATAGGGTCAATTTTGGATGCCCATAATATGGTTTTTACCTTGGATAAATTGGTATATTCTCCTAGTCCTATCATTGTCCCCTCTTTTAAGGGAAGGGGCTCTAGGTCTATTATTAATTTTATTTTTCGCATCTGCCCCATTGTTTTTGTCTATTTCTAATTTCATTATTACCTATAGCCCCTTTAGTGAATATAACCCCCTGTGTCTGACTTTGGAGGTGCTGAGGGCTGCTCGGCCAGAGTGCAGTGTTCCTTAAGGGGCTTTTAGCTGTGGATCAGGGTTGAAGGCTTAATTGGTCTCAGGTGGATCCTCAGTGCTTTACAGTGTCCCACTTCGCTAGGTGTAAGCATGAGTTTGCCATTTATTTGGACATTGCTGCTGATGGAAGGGAGTTCTTGCAAGCTTTTGAGGGTATAGTTTAGGATGCCGTAACCTTTTGTTACAAGCTGGCCCCAAAAAGGACTCTCAGGTTTGTTGAAGCAGATATGCTTATTAAGAAAATTATTAATGATGTTTATGTGTTTTAAATAATGAAAAGTCATAGAGAAATTAATTGTAGAAAAATAATGTGCACGTCTGAAAATGTGCCCTCGGGGAATGGCAGCAATTTATACGATGTTGTACAAGAAATAACTGAAACTGTGTGAAATAACAAAATATATAAGAATAATGTAGTAATATGTCATAATGCGATGTGTAACCTATGTTTTACATTAACTCGCAGTGCTAACTTGGCTGAAATAAAGGCCTAGTCTTCCTAGGCCTCGCATACGAAGAGCTGAATCACTGAATGCTTTTCAAGAAACTGGATGTGTAACCTGTCCCTGAAACGCCCGATGTTAAAGTTGCTTAGCTAGAATTTTCTGCAATGTACCGGCAGACAGTAGATGATGAAGACAATCTGATACAATTATGTGTAGAGTAGGCCAAATGTACTTTCCCAGGACTTGAACAATAGAGGCACTGACTGAAGAGGAACATGCAACAATTTCAATACCTGAAGAGCCGGATGATGATGACATCGTATGGCGGACCCACATCTTGTGAAAAGACTAATATTGAAATTTGTAGATTTGGTAAACAAATACTATAGGTTAAAGTCTTATCTGCTGACTGACTGACCAATTTGGAATTAGGAGGAAGGACTGGGAGACCCTAATAAAAAGTCATGACAAGGGGCTAAAACTTCAGAAGCGGGAGAATTTAGAGAGATGCGAGGGGAGAATTGATGATGTCAGAAGACGCTGTTCAAGATTCAGTTGTTGGGCTCAAACTCTGTGAGCCTGATGCGTGGTTGATCAATTTGATGACCTGAGACGAAGACTGACTTTTTTGCTGACCAATTCTGTGGATAGGTAGCTATGAAATGTGACTGATTAACTTGTGCCTTTTCTTCTAGGTACCAACTGCGCTGTTTTATAGATTTTCACTTAGAAAGATGTTTTCCAAATTCAAGTTTTTCTCTAAATTGTTTTGCATGAAGCCCCACATGCTGATGCTAATCTTGGTAAGGTAGACTTCCTAGGGGTGACGTTGACAGCGATAATGACTGACAAGATATTTGCTGAACTCTGCTATTGATGCTGGAATCTTTATTCACTTTTATTCAAGCATATGTATTTCTTCAAGTACTGATTGATTATTTCATTTGTGTTTTAGTTCATAAATTAATAATTGAGATGATTGAATAAAGATTGAGCCAACAAATGAGTTAGTATTGTAATCAATAGGGAAATAAAACTTGATTAACTCCTTTACTGAGTTGTGGTTATTCATGGTAGATCGATTAGAGTTGTTTTTCCATAGAATGGTTCTTGATTATTGATGTTGGTTATTGCCTCAGTATTCACTGCATGACTTTGATGCTCCATGCGATTCAAAAGGTTCCTCGACCTATATGCGTCCCCTTGTATGTTTACTTACTAAGGACCAGGCGGGCTAGCAGTTTTTGGTAGCAGCTTGATGGTTAGTTTCCTTGGAGAACCAGTTATGTGGCAAATACTGGTTATGGTGGTAGTTTGAGTTAGGTTTAGTTGTTCGTATTTTCATGAGGTTTGAATTTTATTTTTCTGAAATGGCAATTGTAGCAAAGAAGATGTCCCCTTAAGCCCAGAAATGACTTTCCCAGAACCTGGATCCTGCTAGTAAAGATGGGTATGTTCTTGGCGTTCTTTTGATAGTATGAAAGTGGTAGGTTGCGATGGCAAAAGGCTTAAGCAAATCCCAGGTGAATTGTGAAGTATGTGAGGTAAAGTAGGGAATCTGCTTACTCCAGTTGAAGTTAGTGGGAGTGTGCGTACTCTACAGTATAAGAGTAGGGAAGTCATTGAAATTCATATGTGTGTGGCACTTTGTGCATACAAATTATTCACCTGGTTGTTGGTGATGTACAGACCCTGCGTGGTCTAAGACTCCGGAGTTTATTGAGAAGTGTAGGAGACACTTGGTTATATATTGTAATCTGTCTGGTTTAGTAGGTTGATCGGGTGTGGTCAATAAGTCAGGTGTGTTAGTTAATTGAGTAAGAGAAAATTTCGACTGAGATTTGGTGAGTCCTATATGCACCAGGACAGACCCATTGATCAGTTGAGAGTGAAATTTGCGAGTCGAATTTTGCTTGCGAATGTGGGAGACTGAGAAAGAGGAATAACTATATGAGCGAAAGGGCCAGTAGTGAAAATCCGTAATGTCTCTGAAGTGATTGTGTACCTTCCTGTAGTAAACCAGCAGGTTTGTTTTAGTTATTGGTTCTTGGTTAAGTGCTCGCAATATTCGCATTTGTTTTGAGTGAGTTGAAGTTTAGGAGGACAAGCCGCAAGACTTTGTCAGCCTCAGTGTGTGAGTGTGATGTCAGAGTGTGCCACGCTGGGATAGGTTGGATAGTAAGAAGAGTCGTGAGCGGATTGGCAGCCGTCCATAAAAGGCAATTGGTTGAGTACACGGGTGAAAGGAATCTTGGGAGTAAAAGTCATTTCATTATTGAGTCAAAGTAAATACAATAGATAAAAAGAAGTTTTTCAAAGCGTTTAGAAGTGCAATGAAGCATGATTCTTACATTAAGGCGTCAGTGGGGGAGCCGACCCCACCGGAAAATTCACCAGCATACATTGTGATGGAGGAGTGATGTGTCACACTGTGTCTTTGGTTGAAGCAGTGGTGTAAGATGACAAAGGAGTTGGGAGCTTTAGCGTTTCCAGAGCATGGAACGTTTAATTTGAGAATTTTGGATGAATGGCGAATGGCATTATATGAGACAAAACCATTACCAAGACCAGCACAGTTTGAGGCTTTAGCGTTTTGGGAGCTGGTGGCCAGACAGCAACAAGTGATTACATTTAAGAGGAGATAAAAGAGAGTGGAGAAATCCTTAGCAGATGCTAGGTGGGGTTGGTAACAGAAAAGGTGGAGGACAGAGACACTACAGGGAATTAAGTTATTCCCTGCAATCGCAGAAGAAGTCAAGTCAGAGAAGGAAGATATTGCTAAAGTGGGTGAGACTGCAGGAACAAGGAAAAAGAAAAAGCTTTACGTAGATGATGAGGACTCAGATGTTGAGGACCTTATTACACATTGTTGAGGGATCGACCTCCACCCTATGGGACTTATCCAGGGGGTCCAAGTACTAGTGCTGCTACAACTGCTCCAGTGCAAGCATCGGGAACAGAGGGACCGGTGCAGACTGATAATGGACAGGCACAAGGGGTAGCACAGCGTACTCCTAATGCAGGGACTACTTCTGTGGTCAAAGGTGCATCCACCATCGATACAGAGAATTTATCCAGATGTACCAGTTCTTGAGACAATTTCAAACTTAGTGGTGCCCACGGAACAAGTGCTTCCGAGGCCAATGCTAGTTCAGACTGAGCTGACTCCAATGTTATTGCCTCCGGCACAGCCACACGGTTTGCCAAAGTTTATGACAATAACAGGACACAATCAGATGTCACACCAGTGATGAATCAGGCTATGGGGTAATGTTTCCGCAAGGTGCAAGTGTCAGAGCAGCCCCAGACGCGATATCGCTACCGATTACTGTTGGTCCAGCAGTACCTCTATTTCCTAAAAAAAAAAGTGAGTGCAGGAGATCAGCATGAAATGTCACAGATGGTGTCAACTTTGGGTCAGACTTTTATTGGATCCAGACAATGGTTCTTAGTCCGCTTGTAGTGCTTCCAGATGCAGGAAATGGCCCAAATGTGAGTCAAGGGTTGACACTTTTAACGCAGCAAACTCCAGGTGCAGTGATGCAGCAGGTACCAGTACTAAATGGAAGTAACATCTCGTTACAGGGATTGACAGCTCAGCAATTGAGTGAATGGTTGGACAGTTTAAATACACCTCCAAATACATCCCAGGGTGAAGAGCAGATAAATTGTGTAAGGTTATCTACAAAAGCAACAGAATTAGTTGAGGGAACGATGGGAGTAAACAGGTTAGAATCCTACACTGAAGGAGAGCTGAGGTACTTGTGCCCAAGAATAACAAGGGAAGTGAGTAAGATACATCAGAAATTGGCAGAGCTGGCAGAAAAACATGATATTGAGATTGAGAAAACAAAACACTTGAAACTAAGTTACAGGCTAGACTTTGAGGCAAAAGATTTTGAGCATATGAGGTCGGCAGGAATGAAGGATCATTTAAAAGAAATATTGCAGAGTGCTCAGATTTGGGGAGCATTGGAAAAGTGGGAAGGTAGATGGGAAAAGAAGAAGGATAAGCAAAAACGAGATTCACAAGAAGGGTCTGAAGATGTTCAGAAAGAAAAGGAATCATTAAAGATGTTCCGATGTGGGAAATTCCAGGAGGGCAGTTTGTTCATGTCCCATGGCACAGGACTGATATATTGTCATTCACAAATGATTACCCGAAACTAAGAAAGAAACCATTTGAGTGGTATCAG
The DNA here is from genome assembly GCF_031143425.1 of Pleurodeles waltl. Lineage (NCBI taxonomy): Eukaryota > Metazoa > Chordata > Amphibia > Caudata > Salamandridae > Pleurodeles > Pleurodeles waltl. The sequence goes on from NC_090440.1 coordinate 1,139,584,626, forward strand.
CAGACAGACAGGTTTCTGTGGGAAGACTTAAATACATTGTTGGGGATAGTGGTTCCGGCTGATTTGTGGGTCGAGTGTTAGAGAGCAGTGGACTGGCCACCAAGTGAACTGGAAAGGGATGGAGTTACAGGTGCCCCCTCACATGAGGTGATGAAACATTATTACAAAGATTGAGTTCCTGAAAACAAGAATTTCGCCTAAAAATATTGACTGGCAGAGAATTGACAGAACAGTGCAAGAGACTAAGGAGTTGATATGTACCTACTATGAGAGACTGCTGAAAGCATTTAAAGAGTACAGTAGCAAGGAAGCAATTGAGCTGAAAGACATGCTGCATTTTGTGTTCCGATTTGTCGAAGGATTGAGACCAGAAGTAGGACAGATGATTAAGAGTCATTTTATTTGCTGGCAAGCAGAGACGATTGATGAGGTGTTGCAATATACGATTTAATTGAAGCAGAAAAATTGAAGGAGAAAGCAATGGTGATGCAAATAACGGCAGCTCAGACAGGAGTGCAAGGAGCTTTAGTGCAACAGATGCCACAGCAGCAGGGAACTGTCATGTACCAGCCTCAGATGAGAGGTAAAGGTCGTGGAGTCAACATAATTCGTGGTCCGGATTTAGGTACTGTGGTAGTTCAGAATGAGATGCAGGGAATGAAAAATATGTTACCATGTCATTTGTGCGGAAATGTGGGACACTGGAAGCGGGACTGTCCATTGATGGTGCAGGAGGGTGTTGTTCAGCAAGGTGGTGATGTCAGTACATTTCAAACTGTGAAAGTCCCAAGAATGAGAGGATTTATTCCAAACGTTCAGAATCGAGAGCAAAATGTTCAACCAATGCAGCAACTACAGGTGCTGCATGCACATCTAACACAGTTGCAACCAATACAGCAGCAGGCTCCTATGGTACCTAGACAGCAAATGCAGATACCCCAAGCCCCGATGGAACAGCAACAGATGATGCTTACTCAGCAGGTCACAGGTCAGAAACCAGACAGAAGTAATGACACAGTACACCAATATCCATTTTATAGTGAGGATGAAATAAACGAAGAATGGATGAGTGATAGTTCAGATGAAGGACCATGCAGTGTCTCTAGAGGTAGATCAGAGAGGACCCTTTGTGAAAGGAAAGGTGATAGGTTACAAGGTCTCATTTTTTGTTGTCACAGGAGCTACACTCTCTACAGTAAGAAGTGCAGAAGTTCCAAATTTACCTCTTTCAGGCAGAACAGTTCAGGTTGTGGGAGTGGAGAACAGACAGTTGACAAATCCAATCATAGATCCAGTGCAGGTTGAGATTGATAACTTTCAGGGACCGCACAGGTGTGTGGTCTGCGAATCAAGTCCAGTATCCCTACTGGGAAGGGACTTACTGTGTAAGACAAAATACTCCATCAATTGCTCAGACACTGGGATAGAAGTACAAACTAATAGTGATGAAGAAGAAGAACAGGTGTCTGGGACAATGGTCGATGATGTTAATGAGGAATACCCGTTGATCGAGTTTTTCCCAATGTTTACTGTGAGAGAATTGCATGCAGATCTACAAGGAACAGTGCAGGAAGATGTGTGGCACCTGACAGGAAAGGAAGTGGGTTTGATTAAAGGAGTGGAACCGATTAAGATCACGTTGAAGCCAAACGGAGTATTCCCTCAACTTCCACAGTATCACATGGCACAGGATGTCCTGATGAAAGTGGAGCAAATAATTGGAGATTTTCTAAAACAAGGGGTTTTGAAAGAAGTGTTGAGCAATCCATGTAATTCACCGATAATGGGCATGAAAAAGTTGTGTGGAAAAGTGCGCATTGTGCAAGGTTTGTGAAAAGTAAATGACATGGTAGTCAAGTGTTGTCCAGTGGTGCTAAATGCAGCAGTGATACTGTTTCAGATTCTTTGCGATGCAGAGTGGTTGACTTGTGACAAGCTTTCTTTTCTGTGCCTCTTCATGAAGATAGTCAGTTTCTTTTTAGTTTCAAATTCATAGACAGAGTCTACAGCTGGTGCAGGCTTCCACAATGTATACGGAGTCATCATCACTGTTTGATCAGATTCTGAAAAAGAATTTGAAGTCATTGGAACTACCATACCAATTGACTCTAGTGCAGTACATTGACGATTTACTGATTGTATCCAGGACAAGGGAGGAGTGTAAGTACGACTCGCTTGCCCTGTTGAATCATTTGGGAAAGTTCGGGCATAAGGTGTCACCTGTAAAACTGCAGTACAGTATTGTCAGAAATCAGTGAAATATCTGGGACACCAGATTGAGAAAGGGTTAAGGAGAATCTCCAGGGAGAGAATTACCATGATTTTGGGGAGAAGTCCTCCGACTTCACAGAGAGATGTCAGAATGTTTTTGGGAATGGTAGGCTATTGTCAACAGTGGATCCCAAATTTTGCTGAGATTGCCAAACCACTGCAGCAGCTGACACACAAGGATGTCACAGACCCCATTACCTTAGATGAGGATCAGCTGAAAGCATTCACTGAATTGAGAGAGAGTTTGTGCAGAGCTCCAGCCTTGGGAATGCCTGATTACACAAAGCCATTCATATTGTTTTGTTATAAACGTGATGCTTGTTCTGTTTTTACACAGGTCCATGGAGGTGCTTATCCCCCAGTAGCCTATTTTTCAGCTACCTTGGACCCAGTCACAGCAGCTTTACCAGGTTGTCTGTGTGCAGTAGCTGCAGTTGGTCAAAGCTTTGCGCAATGTGAGGGGGTAGTCATGGGATAACCTTTGACAGTAATGATACCACATTCTGTTGAAATCTTATTATAAGGACGAAAACGCAATATTTGACTGGTGCAAGACTGACAAGGTATGAGACGAGTATATTGGGGGCTCTAAATGTCACATTGAAAAGATGTACAGTATTGAATCCAGCAACATTGCTTTCAAGTGATACTGTTGAAATTGAAAAAGAAGAAGACATTGAGCATGATTGTCTTGTGGTAACTGAGCTGTGTACAAAACCAAGGCCTGATATTAGGGACACACAATTGGAAGAAAATGACCAAATTGTTATTGTTGATGGTTCATGTCTCAGAGATGGGACAGGGACATTGAGAGCAGGCTATGCAGTATGTTCAATCACAGGCACATTAGAAGCTTCTTGGCTTCGAGGTGTATATTCTGCACAAGTAGCAGAACTAGTGGCTCTTACAAGGGCATGCCATGTATCTGCAAAACTGAGAGTCACAATCTATAAGGACAGTCAGTATGGATTTGTAATCATTCATGATTTTGGTCCATTGTGGTCGCAAAGAGGTTTCCTGACCTCAACTGGTACACCCGTGAGAAATTGCGACAAGATTAAAGAGTTGTTGTACGCAATTCAGTTACCTGAAGAGATTGCAGTGGTAAAATGCAGTGCACGTCAAAAGACACAGGATTACATTTTACTGGGAAATGGATATGCGGATCAAGTCGCAAGGTTTTGCGCATTGAAGTGTAAATCTTTTAAAGATAAGTGGGAATTGATGCCTGAAAAAGAAGGTACTTGCACAAGTTTTGCATTAAAAGTGATTAATACTCTAGAAGAATTGAAAACATTGCAGGGAAATGCAGACAAAGAGGAGAAACGACTTTGGGTGAAATCTATATGTGTCCAAAGACCTGATGAAATTTGGGTTTCTGAGGAGGGTCAGATGGTCTTGCCTAATAGCTTATTGTCTCAGATGGCCCGTTATTACTATGGACATACATATTGGAAGGGATGCCATGGTTAGATTGTTCAAAATGGATTGGTTCAATCCTAAATTCAGGCAAGCAGCAGAGGCAGTGTGTCATCGATGCATAGTTTGTCAGCAACTGAACGTGGGAAAAGGGACAGTGGTGAATTTGAGCCACACAGGAAGAGCAGGAGGTCCATTCAGCAGAATGCAATTGGATTTCATTGAGATGCCTGCATGTGGTGGTCTGAAGTACGTGTTGGTGATTGTGTGTGTCTTTAGTCATTAGATTGAAGCATACCCCACATGAAGGAATAACAGTCTCACAGTAGCACAGCTGTTACTTAGAGAGTTAATACCACGTTTCGGATTCTCGATCTCTTTAGAATCAGATAGGGGAACTCACTTCAATAACGAAGAGATTAAACTCTTATGCGCAGCACTAAATATCGAGCAAAAGTTACATTGTAGCTACCGCCCTGAAGCATCAGGACTAGTGGAACAAATGAATGGTACTTTGAAATCAAGAATTGCCGAGATGTGTGCCACTACCAATTTGAAATGGCCAGATGCATTACCTTTGGTGGTGATGTCAATGAGAAATATACCTGACAGAAAGACAGGGCTGTCGCCCCATGAAATGCTAATGGGCAGAGCAATGAGATTGCCAGCAGTTCCAGCAAAGAGCAAATGCACTTGGCAATATTACAGATGATATGGTGTTGGACTATTCCAAGGATCTGGCTTATGTGGTTTGCTCTTTCTCTCAGCAGGTGCAGGCCACCACCCTTCCACCCATCCATGACTCAAGTCACAATTTGAGAGCCAGAGACTGGTCGTCATCAAAAAGCACATTCACAAGACCTGTTTGGAACCGTGTTCGAAGGGTTCTTACCAGGTGGTGCTAATGACAACAACGGCTGTAAAATGTGCAGGACCCCCTAACTGGATAAACGCAAGTCATACAAAGAGAGTAGTGTGTCCGCAAGAACATGAAGAAGTATTGTTGAGAGTACCAACAACAGCGAAACAGGTAACTACACCTGAACTAGAACAAGAGCCGACACAACCTGAAGTCAAGCCTGAGCTTGTGGAAGATGGGTCTATCACCCCTGTAAGAGAAGAAGGTGAAGACTTACAGGCGGATGGGCAAGAACCTATCTCAACAGATACAGCAGCAGAGCCTGGTTCAGTGGAGGTTCTCCCAGAAGCAGACATTGCTGAAAAACAGTCAGAACCAGTGCCAGATCAAGAGGATAAAAGTGTTGAGTTGGATCAGAGTCAAAGAGATTTGACTTCTCCTGAGCCTGTTACAAGTCCATCAAGAGAAAACACCATAGAGAAAGAAAAGGAAAAGAGTCCAATCCTGAGGCGAATACGGACAAAGGGAACAAGAAAAGGAGATAATTGGCCTGAGTCACAGATTGGAAAGAAGAAAGAATTGGTCATAAATTAAACAATCGAAGAAGAAGTGGATACAACGAGAAAAGAAGAACCGAGTGAGGGAGAATTAGGTGGTGAACAAAGGTTGAAAAGAAAGAGAATAGCAAGTCGAAGATACGCAGGTCCTGAGTGGGCATATGCAGCTACCAATGAAAGGCCACACGAGTTTATGTCCTTTTGTTTTGATAGAGAAGTTCAGAGTCAGTACTTTGATGTAACCTGAAAGCGACTAGAAGACTGAGTTGTTGAGCTAATCTAAAGAAAAAAACTGAGGAAGGGACTGTCGAAATAAAACCAAAAGAGACACTGATAACCTGATATGACAATTTAAACCCGGATGTGACAAGCTACTAATCAATTTTTTGACAAAGGAAGAAGGGTCCCTAGTTGTGAAACTGAACTGTGAGAAAGTATTTTTCTTCATTTTTGATTTTTGTGCTGTTATTCTCTAAGAGTTACTTCTGCTTTCTGATTATTTACAGATCATGACTGAGCTAAATAACCAAGTTAGTAACATTAGGTATTGTAGATATATGAGTGTTGGAGTGGCACTCATGTGTGGAATAATGTTTATAATAATAATTGTCGGAATGTCTGTTCATGATATGAAAAAGGCCACTATCTCTTCTGTTCCTGAAACTACAACATTAGCAGCTGTTAGAGAGGTTTAAGTTAGATGAGAAATATTTGCATGATTATACTAATGCTCAAGGAGAGCTTTCTACTAATGTTTTCTATCGCTTGTTGAGTTAGTACGTTGAGACAATGGATGCAAAGAATTGTCTTGTATGTAGGCAAATTCTTTCCTTAGTAGAAGGGGTTACATACCATAGCTTGCCTTTAACATATGGCATAAGCTGTAGTTTGCTACTAACAATAACCAAGAGTATATACAATACTTTTATTCCAATTATGATTTAGTGTTTTCATTTGTTCCTATTATTAGATACCTGAGTAAAGTAGCTAAAGAACATGATATAGTATTAGTTAGAGGCTTCTTTGAACCAACATTAACGTTTGGCACTATGTACGTGCACAGGAATAACTTAACATGTTTGCTTACACCTTTAGAGAAAAGCTTTATAGAGCCTATCGACGACAGGAGAAAAGCATTGAAAGAGAAGTTAGAAAAGGGACTAGAGAAAAGAACTTATAAGAATGATTATGGTTACTCTGCTATTAAAACACAAGGGAAGTTAGCTTTGGATGCATTACATGTAGGGAAGCTTTGTATTTATAGGCCAAAATCACGCACTGACACTTTATTTGTGGTAACGAGTGAATGTAGGCATGCGTTTTTGTTTCAGAGTAAATGGACTTTTATGCTGAATGGTCAGGATCCTGTGATTCCTGGGATTTACTATATTTGTGGACTTCATGCTTATTACAGTCTGCCTAGAGGATGGTATAGGACATGTTATTTGGGGATAGTTTTCCCTAAAATTTATCAGATAGATGATCTAAAGAAATTTCCGAAAGTGACTGAATTATATCATAAGCGACAGAGGAGGGAAACCTCTTCTGCAATTGTGGGAGGCATTTTTGGTGCAGTAATTCCTTCTGTAGGAGTTATTTTGAATGCAATCAAGATACGAAAGTTGTCTACTATTGTGGATAACATGCTGACTAATTTTACGGGGGCAATACTCCTGATAGATACTGAATTAGCTGCGGATAGAGATATGACGCTTCAAAATAGGCTTGCTTTAGACATACTTTTAGTGAAAGACGGCCGAGTCTGTAGGATGACTAATGCTAGACACTGCTGTTGATATATTCCCAATAATGATAAGGAGATAAGAGACTTACTAACTAACTTAACTAATTCAAGTAAGGATTTGAAAGTTTTGAAGGAACAAGGGATTTGGGAAAAGGTTGGAAAAGGATTTGCTTCAATAGGTAATTGGTTCAGTCAAATTTGGACTGGGGTATTATTGAAAATTGTAGAGAGAATTTTAATTGTGATTGCTTGTATATTAGGATTATGGGTCATATGTAAATTATGGCAAAAGATAAAATTAAAAAGGTCCAAAGACAATCAGAGGAGGGAAGAACAACCCAGGGGAAGAATATATAGGGAAAATTTGAGAGAAGGCAGAAAACATCAGAGACAGAATTTTAAAATGATGGTAAAAAAAGGTGTGATAACATATTTAGTTACCAGAGGAGGGACTGTTGAAGCAGATATGCTAATTAAGAAAATTATTAATGATGTTTATGTGTTTTAAATAATGAAAAGTCGTAGAGAAATTAATTGTAGAAAAATAATGTGCACGTTTGAAAATGTGCCCTCAGGGCATGGCAGCCATTTGTACGAAGTTGTACTAAAATAACTGAAACTGTGTGAAATAACAAAAATATATAAGAATAATGCAATAATATGTCATAATGAGATGTATAACCTATGTTTTACATTAACTCGCAGTGCTAACTTAGCTTAAATAAAGGCCTAGTCTTCCTAGGCCTCGCATACGAAGAGCTGAATCAGTGAATGCTTTGCAAAAAACTGGATGTGTAACCTGTCCCTGAACCGCCCGATGTTAAAGTTGCTTAGCTAGAATTTTCTGCAATGTACCAGCAGACAGGAGATGATGAAGACAATCTGATACAATTATGTGTAGAGTAGGCTAAATGTACTTTCCCATGACTTGAACAGTAGAGGCACTGACTGAAGAGGAACATGCAACAATTTTGATACCTGAAGAGCCCGATGATGAGGACATTGTATGGCAAACCAATCCACATCTTGCGAAAACACTAATATTGAAATTTGTAGATTTGGTAAACAAATACTATAGGTTAAAGTCATATCTGCTGACTGACTGACCAATGGGGAATTAGAGGGAAGGACTGGGAGACCCTAATAAAAAGTCATGACAAGGGGCTAAAACTTCAGAAGAGGGAGAATTTATAGAGAGGCGAGGGGAGATTTGATGACGCCAGAAGACACTGTTCGAGATTCTGTCGTTGGGCTCAAAATCTGTGAGCCTGATGTGTGGTTGATCAATTTGATGACCTGAAGACGAAGACTGACTTTGTCACTGATCCATTCTGTGGATAGTTAGCTATGAAATGTGACTGACTAACTTGTGCCTTTTCTTCTAGGTACCAACTGCGCTGTTTTATAGATTTTCACTTAGAAAGATATTTTCCAAATTCATGTTTTTCTCTAAATTGATTTACATGAAGCCCCACATGCTGATGCTAATCTTGGTTAGGTAGGCTTCCTACGGGTGACGTAGACAGTGACAATGACTGACGTGCTATTTGCTGAACTCTGCTATTGATGCTGGAATCTTTATTCGCTTTTATTCAAGCATATGTATTTCTTCAAGTTCTGATTGATTATGTCATTTGTGTTTTAGTTAATGAATTAATAATTGAGGTGATTGAATAAAGATTGAGCTAACAAATGAATTAGTATTGTAATCAATAGGGAAATAAAACTTGATTAACTCCTTTACCGAGTTGTGGTTATTCATGGTAGATGGATTAGAGTTGATTTTCCATTTAATGTTTCTTGATTATTGATGTTGATTATTGATTCAATCAATCAATCAATCAATCAATCATAGTATTTATAAAGCGCGCTATGTACCCGTTAGGGTTTCGAGGCGCTGAGGTGGGGGGGGGGTGGAGAGGCTGTTTAGCGGTCGAAGAGCCAGGTCTTGAGGAGCCTTCTGAATGTGAGGAGGTCCTGGGTCTGGCGTAGCGGAGTGGGGAGAGAGTTCCAGGTTTTGGCGGCGAGGAAAGAGAAGGATCTGCCGCCGGAGGTCTTGCGCTGGATTCGGGGTACGATGGCTAGGGCGAGGTTGGCGGATCGGAGTTGGCGTGTTGGGGTGTAGAAGTTGAGTCTGGTGTTGAGGTAGGAGGGTCCGGTGTTGTGAAGCGCCTTGTGAGCGTGGGTAAGGAGTTTAAAAGTGATCCTCTTGTCTACTGGGAGCCAGTGGAGTTCCCTCAGGTGTGGGGAGATGTGGCATCGGCGGGGTATGTCGAGGATCAGTCGGGCGGAGGCATTTTGGATCCGTTGGAGTCGTTTGATGTCTTTGGTAGGGATGCCTGTGTATAGTGCGTTGCCGTAGTCAAGTCTGCTGCTGACGAGGGCCTGGGTCACCGTCTTTCTGGTTTCTGTTGGAATCCACTTGAAGATTCTGCGGAGCATACGAAGGGTGTTGAAGCAGGAGGAGGAGACGGCGCTGACCTGTTTGGACATGGTGAGGGCGGAGTCCAGGATGAAGCCGAGGTTTCTTGCGTGGTTGGCAGGGGTGGGCGGGGGACCAAGGGCGGAGGGCCACCAAGAGTCGTTCCAAGCCGAGGGAGTGCGCCCGAGGATGAGGACTTCCGTCTTGTCGGAGTTGAGCTTCAGGCGGCTGATGTTTATCCAGTTGGCGATGGATTTAAGTCCCTCGTGGAGGTTGGTTTTGGCGGTGAGCGGGTCATTGGTCAGGGAGAGGACGAGCTGGGTGTCGTCGGCGTAGGAGATGATGTTGAGATGATGTTGGCGGGCCAGTTTGGCGAGGGGGGCCATGTAGACGTTGAACAACGTAGGGCTGAGGGAGGATCCTTGGGGGATGCCGCAGATGGGGTTGGAGGCTTTGGAGCGGAACGGGGAGAGGCGGACTCTCTGAGTTCTGTCGGAGAGGAAGGATGAGATCCAGTGGAGGGCTTTGTCTTGGATCCCAGCTTCCTGGAGGCGGGTCAGTAGGGTGCGGTGGCAGACTGTGTCAAAGGCGGCGGATAGGTCGAGGAGGATGAGGGCTGAGGTTTCGCCCTTGTCCATTTGAAGTCTGATGTCATCTGTGGCGGCGAGGAGAGCAGTCTCAGTGCTGTGGTTTCGTCTGAATCCGGATTGTGAGGGGTCCAGGATTGAGTTGTCTTCGAGGAAGTGGGTGAGCTGAGAGTTGGCGATCTTCTCGATGACTTTGGCTGGAAAAGGGAGGAGAGAGATCGGTCGGAAGTTTTTGAGGTCGTTGGGGTCAGCCTTGGGTTTCTTGAGAAGGGGTTGGATTTCTGCGTGTTTCCAGCTGTCCGGGAAGGTGGCGGAGGAGAAGGAGAGGTTGATGATCTTGCGGAGTTCGGGGGCGATGGTGGCGTTTGCCGAGTTGAAAACATGATGAGGGCAGGGGTCCGTAGGGGAGCCTGAGTGGATGGTGTTCATGGTTGTTATGGTTTCTGCATCGTCCACGTGGGTCCAGGCGGTGAGGCGGCAGTCGTGGGAGGAGACGCCGGGGGTGGGGTCTGGCGGTGGGCTGGAGTTGAAGCTGTCGTGGATGGTAACGATTTTCTGGTGGAAGAAAGTGGAGAGGTCGTCGCAGAGTTTCTGGCAGGGCGGGATGTCGTTGGAGTTGGCTTTAGGATTTGAGAGTTCCTTCACGATCCCGAAGAGTTCTTTGCAGTCGTGGGCGTTGTTGTTGATGCGTTCGGTGAAATGGGTGCGCTTGGCGACGCGGATCCGTTGGTGGTGTTCACGGTTGGCGTTTTTGGGGGTGGCGAGGTTGTCGGGTGTGCGATCTTGGATCCATTTCTTTTTGAGCTTCTGGCAGATGCTTTTGGAGGTTGTAAGGTCATCTGTGAACCAGGCTGGTTTTTTCTTTCCTTGGATGGCGGTGTGTTTCTTTAGGGGGGCGAGGGTGTTAGCGCAGTCGAGGATCCATTGATGGAGGTTGATGGCGGCTGTGTTCGGGTCGGTTGCGTCGGGTGGAGGGTTGTTGGTGAGGGTGCTGGCCAGTTGGTCCTGGGTGATTTTGTCCCAGCGGCGGTGGGGAGGTGGCTGGATGCGGTGATGTTCTGTGATTTTCTTGTAGGTGAAGTGGACGCAGTGGTGGTCGGTCCAGTGGAGTTCGGAGGTGTGGCTGAAAGCGATGTGGTTGCTTGAGGTGAAGAGGGGGTCCAGGGTGTGTCCGGCGATGTGGGTGGGAGTGTTGACTAGTTGGCGGAGTCCGAGGTTGAGGAGGTTGGAGGTCAGTGAAGTAGTGTTGACGTCGGAAGTATTTTCTAGGTGGTAGTTGAGATCTCCCAGGAGGATGTAATCAGTGGATGCTAGGGCGTGGGAGCTTGCGAGGTCTGCGATGGTGTCGTTGAAGGGGGCTCTTGGTCCTGGAGGGCGGTAGATCAGGGTTCCTCTGAGGGTTGTTTTGGGGTCCGTGTGGATCTGGAAATGGAGGTGTTCGGCTGTTTTGAGGGTGTCGTCCGAGTGGGTGTGGATTTTGAGGGTGGCTTTGTGAACGATGGCTATTCCGCCGCCGATCCCGTTGGTCCGGTCTCTTCTGGTGATTTTGTATCCGTCCGGTATGGCGATGGCGATGTCCGGAGCAGAGGAGTCGTTCCACCAGGTTTCGGTCAGGAAGGCCACGTCAGGTGTAGTGGTGTCGAGCAGGTCCCAGAGCTCGATGGCGTGTTTTCGTGCGGAGCGGGTGTTGATGAGGATGCAGTTCAGGTGATTGGGGTTGAAAGTTTTTGTAGTTGGATTCGTCGTTCTGGTGCAGGAGAAGTTGCAGGTGCGACAGGAGAAAGGTCCTTTAGTGAGCTTCGGGGATGCCCGGAAGCATTCAGTGGAGGGCCCGGGGTTGAGGGCGCGGAGCTCTTCGGCCGAGAAGTGGGCGCGGGAGGCGCGAGGACCAGGGGGGGTGGCGCTGGGCGCGGTACAGGCGCGGACGGGCGCAGACGGGCTTGCCTCTGGCGCGCCTCCGGCGCGCCAGCGGCGCGGACGCGCAGCGCCAGCCATTAAGAAGGGAGGGGGGAGGGAGGAGCAGCTGGGAGGCGGGAGGCGGGAGGGAGCGGCAAATGGGGGCGCGAGGGGGGCGGGGCCGCAGGGAAGCAGCGGCTGGGGTCGAGGAGCGCACAAGGGGCGAAAGGCACAGAAATCGGGCAAAAACAGTCACAAATGCAGGAAAAAACACAATATGGACACAATACTGGCACTAAATACGATCGGGGAGACAGCAATCAGGGGGGCACAATGGGGCAAAATGCGCCGGCGGCGAGGCGCAGAAAAGCGGAAAAAAGCTGAAAAACAAACTTACGGGACGGCGGAAGCGGCACTCGGGTCAAGTGAGCCCACTAGCCACCAGGGATGAGGCGCAGGAGGATGCCTGCGGGTGGAGGAGGGCCTCGAACACGCAGACGGCAGCGTGGTCGTGGGGCAGAGGCAGAAGGCAGCAGGTTGGTGCTGCGGTCGTGAGGGGCGAGTTCAGGACCTGAACCAGGTCCGAATTCGCTCACTGGCGACGCGCAGCGCCAGCCATTAAGAAGGGAGGGGGGAGGGAGGAGCAGCTGGGAGGCGGGAGGCGGGAGGGAGCGGCAAATGGGGGCGCGAGGGGGGCGGGGCCGCAGGGAAGCAGCGGCTGGGGTCGAGGAGCGCACAAGGGGCGAAAGGCACAGAAATCGGGCAAAAACAGTCACAAATGCAGGAAAAAAACACAATATGGACACAATACTGGCACTAAATACGATCGGGGAGACAGCAATCAGGGGGGCACAATGGGGTAAAAAGCGCCAGCGGCGAGGCGCAGAAAAGCGGAAAAAAGCTGAAAAACAAACTTACGGGACGGCGGAAGCGGCACTCGGGTCAAGTGAGCCCACTAGCCACCAGGGATGAGGCGCAGGAGGATGCCTGCGGGTGGAGGAGGGCCTCGAACACGCAGACGGCAGCGTGGTCGTGGGGCAGAGGCAGAAGGCAGCAGGTTGGTGCTGCGGTCGTGAGGGGCGAGTTCAGGACCTGAACCAGGTCCGAATTCGCTCACTGGCGACGCGCAGCGCCAGCCATTAAGAAGGGAGGGGGGAGGGAGGAGCAGCTGGGAGGCGGGAGGCGGGAGGGAGCGGCAAATGGGGGCGCGAGGGGGGCGGGGCCGCAGGGAAGCAGCGGCTGGGGTCGAGGAGCGCACAAGGGGCGAAAGGCACAGAAATCGGGCAAAAACAGTCACAAATGCAGGAAAAAACACAATATGGACACAATACTGGCACTAAATACGATCGGGGAGACAGCAATCAGGGGGGCACAATGGGGCAAAAAGCGCCGGCGGCGAGGCGCAGAAAAGCGGTATTCACTGCATGACTAGGATACTCCATGCGATTCAAAAGATTCATCGACCTATACGCGTCCTCTTGTAAGTTTACTTACTAAGGACCAGGCGCGCTAGCAAGTTCCAAGATGGTTTGATGGGGAGTGTGTGAGGTCCGTATGGCAGCTAAAGGCTGCACTTCAACAGTCTCCGAGGGATAGGAGTCTAGTTGGGGAGTGCAAGCTGGCATACAAAAAGCTTTAAATAGTCACAGACATACCATAAAGGAGCTGGCCTGGAGGGTGCTGTGTGGTGCTTATGATAGTGGGGATAGCTCCCGTTTCTAGACTGTGGTAAATAGACCATGTTTTTCAGACGGCTCGGGTCCGGCCTTGTGCAATCACATCCCAAAGCAACAGTGGATTGGCCACTTCGAAGGTGTGTAGAATCGGAGTGGGTGGGCAAGGATTGGGTAGCATGGGCCCCCTCTAGCGGCCCACTGGTATTTTCCTTGGAGGAAGTCTGTCAGGATATCATTGCACTATCTTACAAGAAGGCTCCCGGCCCTGATGGAGTGCCTCTGGACTTGATCAGGTCGGAACTGGGAAGTGTGGGGGCCTCTTTTGAACCAGGTGCTGAATGTGGCCGCCCAGGTGGGGACTATCCCCTCATGGTCCACAAAGGTGAGAGTGCCGATCTTTAAGAAGGGGGATAAGGATAACCCCCAATATTACCATCCCAAAACGTTAATTGATGTGGTTGTGAAAGTATTGGGAAGGGTTATTTTCAACAGCCTGCTGGACTGGGCTGAGACTAACAATGTTCTGAGAGATGTTCAATTTTGTTTTAGATCGGGCAGGTCTATCTCTGACCAATGTTTGTACCAGCATTTTATCATCAACAAATACACAGTGACACATTCCGAATCTTTACATCTAGCACTCATGGACTTGACGTCCTCATTTGACAGAGTGAATCATGTCAAATTGTGGGCTTTGCTTATCAAGATGGGGGTTGTACCGAGTATTGTGGCTTTGCTTGCGGATCTGCACTCGAACACATCTGCCTCAGTGCGTTTTTCATAGTGCGTTGCTTAAATTGAATCCTTTTCCATTACAAGTGCCGTCCGGCAGGGTTGTATTGTCACTCTGTTCCTTTTCACCCTGTATGTGAACGGGCTGGAGGCGGCCCTTCTTTCTGTCCATTTGGACTGTCCTAGGGTTCGCGTGACATTCCTGTTAGTCTTGCTATATGCAGACGATGTGGTGCTTATTGCCCCCACAGCCTGGGGGCTGGAACGTCTCCTGGATACGTTTGTTTCCTTCATGGGGGATTTGGAAATGGCTGTGACTTTTTCAAAATTTTTCACTATGGTTGTTAGTCCCAGGTCCACCAGCTCTAAGACGTTTTCGGTGGCAGATCATAATTTGGGCAAACTTTTAGTCATTCCGTACCTGGGGGTTTTATTTGATGCATGTAGTGTTTAGAAGCTGCAAGTTGAGAGGAAAAGAGATAAGTTTCTTAAATCCTCAGGTCAGTCTTTAGCTTTGCATGTAGGTGGGGTCATGTTCGCCCAGGGTACTCCTAAAAATCTACCAGGCAAAATGTGCTCCTCAATTACAGCACGGAAGTGAGGTGTGGGGATATCTAAACTTGACTAAGCTTCAAATTTTGAAAAATCTATTTCCGTGAAACGTTTCACAGGTTCCACATTGCACCTCTTCTTTTCGGTGCATGAGGAATTAAGTCTTGGGCACTTGTCCGACATTATGGCCCTTACCTCTCTTCTGTGTTGGATCAAGGTCTGAACAAGAAGCGGAATTGAAGTTGATCCTCGCTGATTGTCTTGCCTTTGACCAAGCAAATAAAATTTCCTGGGTAACTTATGTTAAGGCAGCTTTTGCCTCTTTGGGAGGCAGAAGATTTTTACTGGTCCTTACCAGTTGACCTCCTATGATTTGAAATCTATTAAGAGGCTGTTTCTGGAGTGGGCACAGTTTGATAGAGAACAGAGGGAGTTGGTGAAGCCCTTGATGCAGATCCACATGCTCTTGAAGACTGTACAGGGCATGGAGCCTTATTTATCCAAGGTTCAATGACAACACAGTAGGGTTTTGTTGGCCAGATTTAGGTTCAAATCTCATCATGACCTACTTGCTTCTCCGTCTGGTTGGACCCCATCGGATTGTGACAATAGGTACCCACAGGACACCCTTCATTTTGTTATGTTTTATGGGTATTTCAGTAGACCTAGAAATAATTTTCTACTGCCTTTGCTGAAGGCGCTGAACTTTACCCAAGTCAGGACAGCCTTGATTTATTTACAGATGCTCCCTAATGATTTTATAATGTTTACTGTGCTATGCTTTTGATGCACTGCCTTGATGTCTAGGCATTAGCGACCTGATTAGCAGGGGATGGTTTTTATGTGTATGTTTTATTGAGATGGCTTTATATTTAGTATGCATTGTCTGCTTTTATGGTTGCTTGTGTCAACCGAATAAAGATTTAAAACAGAATAGTGTTGCTTGCGTTAAGCTTAAAAAACAACTAAACTTCATCAAATACGTACACGGTGCAATCCGTGTTTGGGTAAAGGCAGCTGTCTCCTTTTCACGGAAAGCCCTATTTATACAGCTCATCTTATCCATATTCCAGTCTTTCAAATTGCATGCAGCCCGCGTGTGGCTTTTGTGATATAAAATTTGCATTTTACTTTTCATTGACAAAAAAGAGGACTTGACTGTAACAACCGCATTTACCTTGAACAGCGGCAACTCTTCTAAAGGAAGCCCGCATCCTGCACTCGTAATGACAAACAACGTGCTGAACCCTGCCACGCGACGTTATCAGCCTGCTGGCATCACCCTGTTAGCACTACAAACATAATGCATGAAATTATGGGTATTCAACTTTTTTCATTTTTATGTTCTTGGCGCAGATAAATAACTGCCAGATGGTGCAATTTAGCAGAGAAGTCATCTCTTTCACACTGTTTGGGAGGAGAGCCAGGTCTAGACTTTTGGAGAAAGCACATTTCACCCTAAGAGTCAAATGTTCATATGAATGTTGATGAAGATGAGAGGTTGCATTAAACTGTGGGAAATGAGCACTTTCCAAACCAGTATAACAAAGGAAAGTCCATATTTTATTAATGTTAGGCTTAGACACGAAACAAGGCAACCAATCGGTTCGACTGAGAATGCACATCAGAGAATCCGAGTACATACAAACCTTTTTTTCTTGCTGCAGAAAGGAATCATCTAAATCTGTCTTCACAACAATTGTCTGGCAAGAATCTGTTGATCCATTGCTAAACCTTAAGGAGGTATTTTAGAATCATGGAAACGTACACTCCAACAATATCAATATTGCTCATATATATCTTTAGTCACGAGGGCAAATCATAGCAACAAAGGGTGAGTGGGAATAGAGGACGGATAATATTTGCATCCATGTCTTCAATAAAATCAGGCCTTTCCTTCACTATTGAAGCTAAGGAAATCTGCATTTTATGGCAAGACACTATTGCGCTTGTTTAAAGCACATCAATTACTAATGACGCTGCATGACCCAACCGTTTTTGATAAAACACCCTAACAATTGAATCTCTCGACCAAAAGGACCAATCCCTGTCTTCTAGTCATGTACCAGCCTAAAAGGCTTTAGATGCTATGGTTTCCATGATAGAATGAGTTCGAAACACATTTAAATAAGTTCCTGCTTAATACATCTCCTACATAACATATTTATCCAAAGTGGGAGATGTAACCATTGCCTTTGGCTTACTGAATGGTATCAACAGCTGTTGGAGCTGAAGTTCCAGTTTCACTTTCTTCCAAACAAATTTAAAAATATTTTGAATGAGAAAAAGAATATGGATATTCGACCATAGTGGTAGAACTTTTTGTAAGCTTTATAAAGGAAAGGATAATGCCAGTGGGAATATAAAGCCTCTCAGGCATATTAAAAGTTATGATATCAAAACCCTCTTAAAAGAAACAAAACAAAGATGAGTCAATTTTGCCATCAGCTGGAGATTGCCAAGCAGACATAGTCTGTCACTTGTAAGTGTGTATGGAATAGAAGTAGTATCAGGACATCTATACATATAGTTCAAGGAGAGCTGGGAACCAACGTTGGGATATGCACAGAGCAGCAATCAGAGTCATATTATATCCCTGCCTGCGAATTTGCACCATGCAACAGGATAGCATAGCAAAAGGAGAAAAAGCATAACGATGTCCTACAGACCTATCCTCAATGAAGATTCAGAAGCTACAGCCTTTGGATCATGTCTTCAAGACTAGAACTGACTTAACAGAGTATTTAAGGGAAAAGCAAAAAGGTCTACGGAAAATGGACCACAAATGATGGTTCAACTCTAGTTTAACCAGAGGATGAAGACTCCAACACCTGTAGTCCCTGAGATTCCCAGAAAACCAACCTGGTATTGAATTGGGGGTACCTAGAAGGAACTCTGCTCTCACCTTTGACTCAGGCAAATTTCCAAAATACCTTTGCTATCTCTTTCAAATGCTTATATTTTGTGCCACCTAAATGAGCTTATATACTTAACCATGGTAAAATTGTCCACCTGCTGGAAGATTGCTCAACCTGCCCAATTCTTTGTAAAACTGGGGATCGCAAAGCAGCCTGCAAAAAGCTATGAACAATTTATGTTCAGGGACAATGCTTCATTTGCCTATGTCCTGACAGTCAAGAAAGGGCCACATCGAGCCCCCATCCCATTGGATGACATCTGAGAAACAAGACAAGGCAAGATGTTGGGATGTGTAAAACACAGTGCGGCCATTCCAAGCATCTAGTTGATAGAGCCACCAAGATATTTCTTCCCTAGTTTCCTGATTTACAAGGAGCAAGTCTGTGTAAGAGAGACCTCTTTACAAGTGTTTTATTTTCGACCTCTACAACGTTTGGTACTGGATTGGACCTAGAAATATTGTTTGAATGAACAAAGGTGGCACAGCACTAGCCTTCTAGCTAGTGTAGCATTATAAGAATAGGTGTCTGAGCCCATAGTAATTTGCCTGACATTTCCCAATTTAGGACAGACAAGGGTCGAAGAGCCTGTGGAGTTGGCTCAGTAGTAATAAGGATGCTTCTTCATGGCTTCTTCATGGAATGTTGACTTATTGTGTTGCTCTGTAGTGGTTCTCCACCTATCTAGTGGTTCATTTATGTTTTATGTCTCTCTTTTTTATGGGAAGCACTAGACATTAGACTTTGGATGAAATGTATTATAAATGTAATGTATACGTCGTACTATTGAAAATGTGGTTGTACATGAACTGAATAAAAATATACAAACACCAATTTAGGTCCCTATTCTTTTATTAGAAGCAACCATGAAATCAAGACCATGTGTTCTCTAGCAATTAATTTTTATAAATCCTTTTACTGAATTGTTAAGTACATAAGCAAACACAAGCAGGCCATATACTGCAGTGAGAAATCCCATGATATTCACCATAGACATAGTTCAAAGTCCAAGATCTGACTCAAAAAAGGAGATCGATTCCCTCTGGTCATGGGGAATATATCTCAAGGAGTAACGTCAACATTTACAGCAGTCCCTGTAACTGCGCCATTGACCTTAAATGCTCCCATGCTTGTTGGTGCAGCCCCCAAGCGCACTAAACAGTTTCCTCTGTAGAGGCATTGTTATCCATCCCATAGATTCATTCTGCTTCGGATGAGCCAGAAACCCCCCCCCCCCCAGCTTCTGGCAAAGTCCCTCTTTGCAGCAAGTAACCTCACTGCTATTAGTGTGCATGAAGGGATTGTAGCTCCCCAAATTTCCATAATTCCTAGGAGGGCAAATTTAGGGTCCAGGGGAACAGTCCGGCTGACAATCCACCGCAGGAGGTGATGATCATATCCCAGTTTCCAGCAATCTTGATTCATCCCCATATCATGTGAATGAACACATTATGTGTAAGTTAACTATCATACAGAGACCCCAACATCAAAGAGTAGTCACTAATGTTTTCAGTAACTTGGTAAAGAACCAAGAAGTGAATGACAATCCAAAAGGGAAAGACCTGAATCTTTATACCTGACTTTGTCAAAGACACTTAAGAAACGTTTTGTGATGTTGATGAATTGGAATCAATAGTTATGCATCATTCATGTCCACAATCATCATCTGAGCCTGTAGGAGAACAATGTCTCTGAGCTGAATAATTGTTTCCACTTTGAAATGTTGATAGAGAATAAAGCAATTGAACTCCTTTAAGTTTATCATAGGAAGAGTTTTTTATTTTTCGTCAGGACTAGAAATGTGTTGCTTACAAACACCTGCAGAATTAAGACACAATAGGGGGTCATTTTGACCTCGGCGGTCTTTTTCCAAGAACTCTTAGGGACCGCCGTGCGGAAGACCGCCAGTGGTGGCAGTTTGCCGTTCGGCCTATTATGACCGTTGGCAGCTAGCCGCCAACAGCCATACTGGCGGGCGGCGGGGAAGTGGAGGTTGCTCCACCTCCACCGCCACACCAACAGAACCCCGCCCAGCGAATCACGTCCTGTGATTCGGCGTGGCGGTGTTCTGTTGGCAGTGTGGTGTCGGCAGAGCAGCCCCCGTGGCTCCCGTCCCCTCCCGAAGGATCGTCGGACCAGGTAAGTCGATCGTCCATTAGGGGAGGGGGGCAGGGGGGAGTTGTGTGTTGTGTGCGTGCGTGTGTGTATGTAGAGGGGGTGTGTGAGTGCGTGTATGCTTGCGGGGGTGTTGCATGTTTTGGGAATGAGTGCGTGTATGTCTGTGGGTATGTCTGTATGGATGTGTGCGTGTATGTTTATATGTGGGTGTGCGTGTCCGACTGTGTGTGTGGATGTAGGCATGTATGTCGGTGTGTGTGCGTGTGTGTGTTGGTGGTGTCTGCGTGCGTGTCGTGTGAGTGTGTGAGTTCTGTGATGTTGGGGGTCGGGGTGGGGATGGGGGCCCTGACACCTTTGGGGGGTGGCAGGGGTGGTGGGGAGGTGTAGGGGAGGGGGGTGGTGGAGACCCCTATCAGTGCCAGGGAAGGAATTCCCTGGCACTGATAGTGCTTACCGCCATGGATTTCATGGCGGTTCCAACCGCAGGAAATCCACGGCGGTAAGCCGGGTCAAAATACCGTCGGCGGTATAGTGACGGCCGCCGGGCTGGAGACCCAGGTCTCCAGCCCGGTGGGCAGAACGGAGAACCGGCGGTTGACCATGGTGGTAACCGCCATGGTCATAATACAAAAAAAAAGACCGCCAGCCTGTTGGCGGTCCTACCGCCGCTTCTCCACCTTCCGCCAGGGTCATAATGACCCCCGTAGCTATATAGCTTTCATATTTGGCACGTCAACAGCTTTGTCTGACTTTATAGTTTATTCACCCCATCCACTGAACAGTGGGACAGATGCAGTAAGGAACTATGAAAGCCAGAATGAGAGAATTCCAAATCCAGACCTTGAACTATTTGATGGATCCAAGCGTCTCTTTAAATGTCCTTCCTTTTGTGAATGAAATACACAGTCCTGCTACCAATTATATGAGGGTAAGGTTTATGAACACACACCTTGAAAAATTTTCCTTTTCTTTGCCCTTTGTTGGAAGGGAATTGTCGTCCTCTCTTTTTTTGTGGGGTTTTGGAACTAGCAGAATTACCCTCAATTATGGAACCTACAGTTTGAGTCATCATAGATAAAACAGCAGTTCCAGAATATATCGGGCCTTGGAAAATCACATTTGAAAATACACATGCTAGTGAAAACTGAGCCTTATCTAATGAAGAGAAGACATAACCATATTTGACTAGTTCTTTAATATGTTGCTCTCCAAATAGTAGACCATGAGTTTTGGTCCAAAATCGGACTATGCAAAACCACTAAATTTAGGAACAATCATTAACAATAGGGCTCTCTTCTTTCCTAGGAGATGGCTACACTTGTATTTCCAAGGATAGAAAAAGCTATTTCATCTCAGTTATGAAGGGTTTCAGCATCAGCTGGATTCCCAGATTCCTTGCACTGTTCTAGTAAAGTGCGGATTTTCAGAAGGGGACCCATATTACTGAGCAGCTTGTCCTTATAGGACACCCATGTCTTGTTTATACGTTTCTGGAATAATGCAATTTCTTGCTAAGAGGTCACATTAGGTAGCAGCCCCCCAACAACATTAAAAAAACACACACATAGGAAGACTCATGAGACATTGACTCCATGACCCCAGGAGAGCTTACCTCATTTTGTAAAGCACTCTGAGCTGAACTGTATGTTATTCAACTGGAGTGTACAACGCAAATACTTAGATTTTTTTAATGAGGCTTTAATGAGAATATTTATAACAATCACTTTTATTAAACATTGCAATGTGTGAATTTATCAAATATATATTTAAATATATTTATTGTGACTTTTTGACACAGACAATAGATCTGCTTTATATGTTTATGTGCCGGCCACTTTGATAAAGCTAATAGGCCTGCTTTTTTATATTTTGATGACGTCATTATTAACATCACTGCTGTATCTGAAACTATATCATTGATAATAAAACTGTGCATTCTGGGGGTACTAATTATAGTTACTTTAGGACACAAGTAATAGTTACTTGAGATAAGTATAACTAGCAAATTTCAGTGGTTTTGTTCAATTAAAACAGTATATTTGCCGGCATCCCAGGAAGAAATTTTACTTTATTACAATAGCTGATTGCCTTCATATTGTAAGGATAGTGGGAAGTTCTGGATGTCAATTGTTAGCCCACTTTTCCAATGATTACTCTGAATATAAATTCTTTAAATCTACATGTATCTGACATGACTAGGGTAAGCTGGCCTGCAAGCATTACTTTAAGAGCAAAACATGGACACTGTATGATTATACAAGCAGGCTCATGAAAGTGATTAGATTTTATTTGGAGAATAATAGTTCATTTTTGAGGATATATACTTCAGGCAATTGCCAGGAACTGCAATGGGCACCTGCTTCACCCCCTCTATGCAAAGATAGTCATGGGCTGGTGGGAGGAGCAATTAGTCTGGTCTATAGAAAACGAGGAGTCCAACAATTGTGACTCCAATATATCTATGACATGTTTATAATATGGGACGGCAGTAACACTGAGGCTAGTGCCTTAATCTGCAAATTACTGGAAATTATTTAAACTTAACCTTTATTTATGATATAAGTGATAAAGAGATTGCATTTCTAGACATTCATATATGTCAGAAATATGTTTCTTACCAGTCTGCATAGGACAAAAAATGCAGGAAACAGTTGAATTAATTCTAGGAGTCAACACCAAGTCAGTCTTAAATAGAGCACACTCTGTCAAAAGGAATTCCATGCCATTAGGAATTCCAGTAATTGGGACATTTAAAGAGAGGAAACAAAACAAATGATCTCATGGTTTAAACAGAGAAGCTGTTCTGATAGGGTTTGAATCAAGGTGTAGGGAAAGTGTGCTCCAAATCTAGGGAGATGCTATTATTCGAGAATAAATCAGGTGGTATATATACTAACAATCAAGTAAGATTTATCATCATGTATAACAATAAATCTGAAGAAGTCAAGAACTTCATCTCTAAACAATGGGAATTCTCAAAACTAATTACATCATTGGAAAGAAATGTATTCATAGGCATGTATAACATGCAGTAAAGCCAAATAATTGAGAGACATGTTAGTACATTGATGCATGCCAAAAACAGGTAAAACTATTTGGTTATAACAGCCAAAATTGTCCAGGAAATGTAATAACTCGAAAGCCTGTAGAACTAGAGAAAATAGAAAAGATCATACACTTCCTACAGGAGAAGGAATCTATCAATAGTTACATCACAAAAAGCTCTTACTTTTGTATTTACATATTTAGGAATTTCCATGTTGATTGAGATGTGTGGGAAGTACCACTGTTCCTGCCTGTCAAACAATTCTAGATCATGTATGAGCTCTAAAAAATACAGACACAAGCTATCCTGCACCTGAACACTCTTCATTGGTTTATGAAGGTAATGAAGAACAATTGAAATATTTTAGGTATTAACAGGATCACTCCTAAAGAATATTAGGGGATAGCAAAAGGATGCAAAGAAAAGTTGCATCTAGATGCAGCATTAACCTCCAGACAAAATACTCTGTAGGCATGAATAATGATGAACATCATCATGTGCATGCAGAATGTTTGATTTCTGCTGGAATCTCTGTTACCCTCATCTCATGGAATTCAAAATATAAAACAGACTGCTTGCTTGTCAGTTAGTTAGGAATTTGCCCTCCTTGAACACCAAGGTAATATCATAGGGCTGTTTACCCACATTGTCAATGAGCTTAAACTTAATGCCTAAGGTGCATAACTGACCACATCAGCCCAGTGAAGCAAGAGTACCCATATCACTGGCATTTTCAAATCGGTACGGTATGGATTCCCTTTCTACATACTGATTATGAATTTGAGGATTACTGCACTATGTATTATACAATTCATTCTTTGGAAACTTGATGTCATGTTTGTAGTCTAACATTTATCATGTGACACATAGTTATGGCTCATTGTATATCTTATATCAAGCTATAAGTAATATCTCATTTGGGAAATACACTCATGATAACCCAGTAGACCTTTTTTTGGTGGTAGTGCCACAGTGGGATAGGGTGATAATATTAGAACCACAGCTGAGCCATTACGATTTTATAATGGTCAAAGTGAACATGTGTCTTATTTTAGTATTTTGGGAGTTTAATATACTCATGAACATTCAAGATTAGACATTCACATGGTTCGCAAATTTAAAAACATGTCTGTATGATTTGCACTTTTGATTGAGGCAGTTTGGTTATGACTTATGAAATTTACATATTGATGTACTCTATGAATCCCTAAAGTGGTGACATTGATGTCCAGAGTGATGTCCATGGTTAATTAACCATAGAGTTGGGTACTTTTATTTTCTCAATTACCATTAATCAATCTGCATTGATCATTCGGAAGAAATAAGATGAAAAAATTCTGATTTAACAATACAGCAGTATTGAGTTTGTGATTGTGATTGGAAGTATTTATTTTCTTTCAATTGTCACCTTATGCTCTTCATTTCAGGAACATTATAATTAATCTCTTGATTTGTATTTATGTTGAACACCTCATAATTGTTCGAGAATATTTACAAAGAAACCGTTAATATTAGAAAAAAGGCTGTTTCTATCACACATTTTCTGCTGTTTCTATATATGAATTGACACAGTGACACTGTGATTCTTTTTGAGGAATAGGCACATTGTATTGGTTCATGAAGGGCTTCTTCACTGAAACGTCCCGCAAGTCATTGTATTAAAGAAAATATTTTTTCCTAGAAAAAATTGAAACTTTTGTTAAAACGTTTTTAAAAATTACATTATTTAAACGACTTTTAATTACATTTACAAAGTATTAATTACAAATAAAAATGTTAGTGAGGATTGTATTATTTAATTTATAAATCACTACTCATAAAATAAAAAGAATACATTTGAATTATTTAATTAATATTTATTAAGAAGTTTAGATTGTTCCATCATTTTATTTCATTAGCTCCGGAGTAAAATAAGTACTTACATGTATTTTACATTTATATTTTATGTCATAATATTTTATGTTTGTTATTTACATAATAAACTTAAACCATTGTCCATATAATTGAACATAGAGAAATCTCTGCCACGCTGGCGGATGTCTCCACTGTTGCATGAAAGGTTATTATAGTAGTAACTTCTAAATTAAGTCTTAGAAGTAAGTCTCTATCCCTGGAATAGAGGGATTGTGGACATATAAGCTTACACTTAGGTGTAAATCTACACTTGGAAGTGGTAAAAAGGGGAAAAAGTGCAGACTTGTACCTAGGCTCAGAAATAGATTTAAACTTAGTAAATCTTCATGTGTAGATGTACCATTGTGAATAAGGCCCATTGTTGTTTATAATGCACTGGTTTTGTTTTGGAAAAGGTCAGCTTAGTTTACAATCTTTTGTACTAAATGCTCCTCACCAGATTCCAGTTGCAAATTGGTTGAGTATCTTGAGAGAAAGCACCGGATGTAGTTACTCTTCACATGTTTAGGTATAACATGATGGTTGTGTTGTCTGTTTGCAAGAGAATTGTGTAGGACCCAATCACAGGAAGAATTTCAAGACAAGGTGGACTGCCATTAACTCCAGCACATTACAATGATACTCAGTGATGTCATTAAACTTGAAAGGGCCCTCTGCAAAGTACATGGAAGTCCCCTTCCTCCGGACTTACTCAGAAGCTCTGAGGCCTAGGTACTGTGCTCATGGGGGCCCGCGGAGCTTGGGGCTCCCCCACACCGAGAGGGAAGCAGGGGCCTTTTTTAAGCCAATGGTGATACTGCTACTTCTCCTTCAGATACTACTCTCCCTGAATTGCAAATTCATTCATGCAGGGTCCACAGGTTTTAAGAGGTGAGCTTCAGACAATGCTTTTGTTTTAGAAAGACAGAGAACTCCAAAGAGATGAGATGTGTCTTGCTAGAAAAACATATGTTTTTTGCAGACAATATTTCTGCTAGATGGTAGAACACTTTCTTGTGAAAGAAGCACTCATTAAAAAAAAAATTGATTTATCAGTACATTTGTCTACATGGACCTTGACATATGGGTTGTGCAAAAGGTCATTCACCATCTGCAAGCATAAACATGTCTTGAATGGAGGAGTGTTTTAAGAAACAAATAACTTAGTTTTGGATTAAAAAGTGTCCCTTTCATAAATGAATAGCTACAGCCACAGCCATAAACTTTGAGAATTCCATGGAAACTGACTTCAGACCAAAGGGAAGCAATATGCATTGGTAGTGCATTATTCCAACCTTAAAACAAGGAAGAATGTTTTGTGCAAATCAGATGTGGAAGTACCTATCCTTAATGGCCTAAAGCACTCCGAGGCACCTTAATGAAGATGAGAAAAGAGGTCATATCCTATCCAGTAGTTGCCTTGAAACAGGTATTATGACTCTTTTCCACAAGGCGATTTCAACTGTTGAACAAGTCAGTCTAAAATACTAGGGTTCGAATCCATCTTGAGATAGCTGTAAAGCAGAACATAAAACCTTGAATTGCTTCCATTGTACACAATCCAGCTATTACTCCCAAGCCCTTTGTTATCATCAGCAGGCTCTGAGTAGGGGAGGATGGAACTTGCGGAGGTACATGGAAACTCTGCAAAATTCAGTGGAGTTCCGCAAGTAGGTGGAAATTGGTATGTCACGGTGATTTTTAGCTTCAGGAGCTTGTTCCACGCTGAGTTATCAGCGTGAACGGCATCACTTGATGCACCACAGGGTACTGCTGCTTGAGTTGGTTTTACTGCTACCTGAGTTTTTCTACTTGAGCAGCAGCTTTCCCAACATGAACATTCGCAACACTCCTTGACCGCCAGTGTTGGGAAAATCTTGCTGGGTGCCTTCCGAGTGCAAAAAATCACGCTTGGGGATGTCAATTCTCACTTGCCAACTTACCATTGGCGAGCTGTGGTCTGGAAAAAACTCTTCTACATGGTGGTTGGAAGGATGTGGCCAGAACTCAACGTTACATGCTTAATGCGGAGTCGCCAAAACTCTTCGAAATTTGTCAAAGGAGTGGCATTTACCACCTGTCCATACCTAGGAGATGTATGATGAATGGTCCTTCCAACAAGGGTTTCTGATTAGCCATGGCAAACTGATGCAATCATTGCATAGCACGGCAGTGTTTCCATTAGAGGCGGGATTTAGCACCTTCTCTCTGCTTCCAGAGAATTTCTAGTGCTGCAAAAAAGGCTGCTGCTCTTGTTCTTTGATCTCACTTTTTCCCATGGCAGGTGTGAACAAGTTCTTTGCTTTTCATAAATACTTTGGACTAGATATTTGAAAATTCTTTGTTTTTGAATTCCCTCAGACTTAACGGTCTCAATCTCTGTCTTCATGTTTTTTGCATCTCTGATAGCCTGGCATACTTGTTGAGTATGAGATGACAATGAGGTGAAATTAAGGCAGGATAAGCACCTCTTAGCATGTCAGTATTGGAAGTGTTAGCAGTAGCTCTTGCAGTTTCCAATATGTTGCCTTCTGTTGGCTTTGGAAAGCTATTGCATGAATTGAGCCATGGAGGCCCATTAAGAGCAGTCATATTACAGCATCAGGATCACAGAAAGGGACACTATGAGATCAATGTCTGGTTTATCTATAATATCTAATCACCTAGTGTCCTTTTATAGAGTGACTTAAGAAGCAAAGTTGCTTGAAATGTATTTCTTTTTAGTAGCTGCAACAATTAAAGATTCAATTGGAGGATTTTATTTCTGAAGACTTGACTCTAAATATGCACCATTAAACTTTGTCTCTAGTCATTAATTAGTGGCCTTTAATCATGTTTTGTATGAATAATTCCCAAGATCACCTAAATATATATTGTATTTCCACACCCTCTGAGTCAGAATATAGTACATAATTCTGAGTGATTTGGAGAACCTATATACATGGACGGAGCATGATACCCATGGTGATCATTTTGATGACCATGCTAATAGCTGGCTGCTTGATGCTCCTTAGATTAGACATTTTCAAAACATAGAGATTGATCGAGCTTCAACGCCCAAAATCTAATTGAGAAGGTTGTATGTTGGAGCAACTCATGTCTTTAACAGACATGCCGTTACTCCGTATTTTTTTTACAGCGAATGCGTCTTAACCACTCATTTTTTTATCATGCATATTGTTTTAAGTACATGCCCTAGGGAAAGTGCTGGACGTTGGAGTGGTATAATTTACTATTCCAGCTCCGGTCTGCCCTACAGTAGGAAAAGTGTTGGGCTTTAGAGTCAAACGCTGCTTTTCCTAAAGCATGTCATTGTAATGACATGCATGGTAAAGTCGCATTCGTCCTAAAGTTTGAACTCAAGTGCAGCGCGTAGTTAGGCCGTCGTATTAAAGGCTGTTTCCGTATGATAAAGGGATTCTCCTTGAACAGTAGTAGACTGTAATAATACATGTCAAAAACAGTCCATAAATATTTGAATATTTGAGTCCGTAAATATTTGAATAAGTTTGAAATGTATAAATCTGTTGGGGTAGGGACTTTAAGTTGTGTCATTAAACCAAATCTTGAATTCGATGTGTGGACCTTCCATTCCAACGTTTTCAATAGTTATATGTAGAAGCCCCGTGGCGCTCTGAAAATCTGAGAAGGTTTTATTTTTATCCCAGACCATTATGATTATTGCAAAGGCCTTGGATCTCATTAAAAAAACTTCAGGCTAAACAGTCCACCCCTACAGTCTTTTTTATAGAAAATGTCAAATAACGAATCTGTAGGTTGCACTGAGTAAAAAGCAGGAACCTTTCACCCAGGCCTGCCCTGTTTAAACCCTCCGTTTATGAAGAATCCATCGGCCTCACCCTAATGGCAACTGGAGATAGTTATAGCGTCTCTTAGATTACTTATGATCCCAAATGGAGAAGGAAACAAGCCTGTCAAGTTTTCCAAAAAATGACTGGTATAGAGAGCAGAAGTGAGAGCAACATATACAAAAAAATAGGAAATATGATCGCCTTGACCATGTTAATGTGTCCAACCACATAGATTGGGTTGTGTTGTATTTTGTCAATGAGATTTACTCAGTGATCTAGTATTGCTGTTCTAAGACCTAATAGAGTGGCAGTCGGTAAGATAAAACATCCATATATTGTGCTCATCTTGTCTAGCTTATAAAAAAGTGTGTGCATAGTGAGAGTGAAATTGAGAAAGGAATAAAAGTCAATCAAAAGATACAAAAACACTCTAATCCACTGGTTCCCAACCTGTGGTCTGGGGACCCCTTTGGGTCCGCGAAGACTCCTCAGGGGGTCCACGACTGCTTAGAAAATTAAACAGTGTCAACAGATTGGGTCCCCAGCTTTCAGTAATGACTTAATGGGGGGTCCCCAGACTCCAATAATGATTCAGTGGGGGTCCCCGGGTTCAAGTGATCATAAAATGGGGGTCCACAGAAGTCAAAAGGTTGGGAACTACTGCTCTAATATACAGGGAAGAGGGTACAAACCTAGCCGATGCGGCAAGACAATGAGTGAAAGCAAAGAAAGCCTGAGAAGAGAGTGAAGACAGAAGTTTTCAAGATCCTTTATCACTTAGGAGAAAACTAACAGAGTTCCTGTAGGTCATGGTGGAATAGTGCGTCCTCCAGCCTCCAACGGTGTAGAGGAACCATTTCCTGTTTTCTTTAAACGAATTATGGCTCAGTAGTGTTTTCAGTCAAATGTATAGTAGTATGCTTAAATAAGTATGTTGGTTGTTCGGATTTATTTATTTAAAAAAGGGAAACAGAATATATTACCTCTTGAAATGACTATCATCACAGGCCCATTGTATTACAATGGTTCTTTGTGTAGGCTTTCAGGTTGTGCACCTCGCTACAATAAGCTGCACAATATCAACAGTTATCATGCATTATTAATCCAGTATGGCTGCATGAACCCTGATGTCACATAGATAACTTTTTGTTGTGATAATACATACAGTTAGTGGGTTAAAGAAGTATTTGCAATGCAATGGATCTCATGTTTGCTCAAGTTAGAGCTATTAGCCTTGAAATTCCTAAATGGACTTTTCTTGGCACATAAATTGAGAACGAAAAGTAAAACAGTTGACATCAACTAGCCAAATCAAAGTGCCACGGCCGCCATGAGTGTGCCTATGAAGGAGAGACACAAAGGGAAAATGAAGTTCGCTCGCAGTCAAACATATCGGCAGTTGTGCAATCATCTATGAAATAGGGTCGATGTCCAAGTTGGTAACAAAACTGCCACAAGGAGGGACAAACGTAAAGAATTTACCACTGAATACAAAGGATTTTTGAAATGCAAACCCACAGACGAGTGATAGTGATGTGCGTGCCGTGGATGTGGTTCTAGATCCCAACAAGTCAGAAAAGCGGCACTAGCACGCTGCTATGCTCGACCTAAAAATGTGGGCACATCTTGGTAGATGTTTAAAGATGAAACACTCTGCACTTCAGGTTTCCTTGTTTCACCATCCTGGTGTCACACCTCCCTGTCAAAGTGTCCTCTGATGGTAGCTTGGAATGTGAGTTGGCTAAATGTAGTTGATACTATTGGTCATTGAGAAGAGATCAAAGTAACCAGCTCAATATGTTTGTTAAAATTTTACCCCATTATCGAACGCCTTGTCATGCTCAAAACACACCTTAAGATCAAAACAATTGTTTATGAAACACAGGCGGAAGAGTCTGGGTCTGTCTATCATTGGCCAGATATACAAAGCATTTTTGTGGGTGCAAATGGCCCAATTTGCAGAACTGGGCCAGTAACGATCTCAAAAATGCCTTTTCTTATGTAGAAACAACAAACTGTGATTGCTAACAAGCTACCAAATCACATGAGTTTGCAACCCAATTCTGAGTCAATATTTCTAAGGGACATGGTTAGGTTGTTCCTTCAAAAAACCCAATTGGAATGCTATAGATTAACGTTTTGTGACTGGAACCTGGCCACAAAACATTAATACTTCACCAAATACAGAGGTTTAGTGGTAATGCGCTAGCAATTGGCAATGAATCCCCTTTGACAATGTTAAAAAAAAAAATGTAAGAGTAGACAGTGGTTCAATGAACCACTGCCTATCGTTAAAAAATGTAATTGAAATGTATTACTTTAAGGAAAATGGGTTGCATTTCCACCAAAAATTGCTTTATGTATTTATTTACAAGGAATCACCAAAATGGTGGTCTACTGACTCCAGCAGGCCACCATCTTCGTGATGGCTGTGATTCCTTGTGTGTCACAGATTGCAACCTACCTCGTTAATATTCATGAGGTAGATCAATGTGCGACCCACTAGAAATCGTTAATTTGCAAATCAACCTATTAATACATAAATTAATCAGCAGAAATTGCACTCTGGTCACAAACATACTGATCACAAAATGCAAATGGTATTTTGTGACCAGAGTTTAGTATATCTGCCCTCAAACCTCCAGAAGGTTAAGCTGTAGGTGGAAAAGGGCTGCCTCTTTGTACTTCGAGCTTATTGTCCACGGCCCACAAATCACTGCAGGTACGAATACTCAAAGGGCAAGTTTTTCATATTGTTGAAAGGCGGCTTCGGCAACATCGCATGGGGAAACATGGTGTTTGTTCCAGTTAGTACTAGCTCCTCTCTAGCAAGTGGTAATGGCAAGCAGACAGGCTCCAAAGCCAAGGTAAACAAAGCCTGCACAATGAAACTTACCGATTGATGAAAGTCTGCAAAAACTAGTGCTTATTTGTTGTAAGGTACATTTCTGGTGCGTGGATTTATAAGGTTCAGAATGTTTTGTCCAAAGGGGATCACCATGTGCTGCCAAGGTACAAGCAAGATTATCCCAAAAAACCTTTAACCCTGCCACTGTTGCAGATAGTTCAGGGACAGCCTCAGGATTTTAAAGCAGAGAACAATGAATTGATTTCTCCATGAATAAAACAAGTATGTGATTATTTAATATAGCATTTAACCTGGTGCCCACCCTGGGGAGGGCCACATGTAACCACCCCCTTTGTGACTATAAAGAAATATAGAATAATGTTACATTTAAAAAAAGCACATATTTAGTATTTGGGTTATTACATATTTGTTATTTAAATAATAATATGTATTTTTTTATATTTAACGTTAATTTACATACATTTATATTTTTACCTATTTTCAATAATTTAACATTATTTCCCTAACTCCATTATTTTCTATGGGAGAGTGTTGAAGTACTGGTGGTTGGCCATGTATAATGCTGGACGTTCGACAAAAATGTAAGTTACTTCAAAAGCGTAATATGGAAAAGTAATAAACTTACTTAAAGTGTAAACATAATCAAAAGTCCAGTTTGTGACTTCTTTTCATGTCAAGCAATACAATGGAACTCAAACCAGCCAAAAAACTTACGCTGTCTGTCGTCCACCAGCTAAAGATACCAAATGAAAGCTTGAACAAGCATTGATAAAATTATTTCTTATTCACATATACTTAGATTATCGTTTCTACTTTCAAGAACGTGACATCAATTGCCTGAGAGTGAAATGTTTACTTTTTGGCAGGCATGCACACTAACCTTCTGTGATGTATGTCTGGCTTTAAAACTGCAAAAAGTATTGCAAGCTGGTGTGAATGTTATCATTGTACTGAGCTAATAGTATAATGTCAGAATTTCCTTTCACAATCACAAACAGGGATACTTCATACAGCATTTGAGTCACGAGAATCTTGATTATGTTCCTACCGCTCCATCCCCTTGAGTGTACTACAGTGAATAGTTTACTATGAATAATTTGTACCCAGACAAAACTGTGATTTAAGTGTGGTGTCAATCCTTATCCTTGATATTAACTGTATGACTATGTTACTATGATTTGGATGTGTTTACAGTCATTGGTAGTAATGTACACAATGCACAAATTTCAAAAATAAAACTTTGTGTTAGAAATACCCAATATAAAATTGCTACAAAGAAATATGGAACTAAAGAAGAATCTGGTTTTCATGCAGGACTTGTGATTTTCCCAATCGATTTACCAGGGGGCCGCCTAGGAATGTGGAGCACTGGACAATTACCCATATTGCCCATGCCGTAAACTGCCTCTTTCTGAGATACAGACCTGACCCAAGCTTGACATCTGGATTCAATACCAGCGCTTAATTTGAGCCATTGGGTGTTGGCGGGGCCCACCAGCACTCACTTTTGGGGACCAGCACTTATTTTTCCTCACCAGATATTGACCACGGGTTAAAGAGGGAAAAATACACAAACGGGAAAAATGGAGGGAGAGAAAGAAGGGGGAAGAAAAAAGGTGGAAAAACCGACACAAAGGGAGAAAGCAAGGACTAGTAGGAGTGAGATAATCGAGAAGATAGTGTCTGATAGTGGATTAAAGAGGCCTGAGCTGAATTCAAGACTATGCAGCCTTGGTATTCGGTACACCAGTTTTAATGGCATCACCGGAGACAGAGCTTTGGGGATCAACACTTGGGCCCTCATTACAACCCTGGTGGTCGTTGTTAAAGTGGTGGTAATCCAGCCAACAGGCCAGCGGTAAAAAAAATGGAATTATGACAATGGCGGAAACCGCCAACACAAATAGTCGCTTTAGCACACCGAACGCCACATCGGTAGCAACAAGCACCGGAGCGATAGCTGCCAACAGCCAGGCGTAAGACAATGTACCACCCACACTATTACAACAGGCCTATCCGCCAGCTTTTCGGGGGCAGTACCAACGCCATCAAAAGCACGGCGGAAACAGTACACAGAAGGGAAACAACTCACCTCTGGACAATCAGGGAACAACCATGACGCCATGGATCCCAAACTACAGGTGTTACGCATGCTGGTCTACCTCCTCCTACACCAGGAATTACCAATGCCGGCGAAGACGACCATGGTGAGTACCGCCACTAGCACACAGGGGTGGGGGGAGGAAAAAGAGAGTGGCACACACACACAACACACAACACCGCCACCCCCAACACCATACACACAAACAGATGCAGCAACATTACATATACACCGCGTACCCCTCAGGAATAATGCAAGGACAAATGGAAGTGAATTAAGTGATTGTAATAAGATAAATAACAGTAATAAATCTGCAAAAATAAACACAGTATATACAGAAATACAAATGAAAGGGACACTACCCAGTCCATAATGTCCGTGGGCCACAGGGTCATATCACATAGGCCAAGGTCCCACTTGACTCCTGCCTCAATACGGAGAGAACACTGCTGGGGCATCGGGTCAAAAATACACAGGCACCTCAGGGGGAAGGGGAAGTGGGGGGACCTCAGCCGGAAGATGGTACACCGCCACTGCTCCTGGAGGGAGCTACATGCCCTCTGCGATGTCCTGGGGAGTGCAAAGCCACAGTTTCTCAAGTGGGTGCTTTGCTCACTGCTTAGTCCTGGGGAGTGCAAGGCCACAGTCTCTCGAGTGGGTGGTTTGCCCACTGCTTGGTCCTGGGAAGTGCAAGGACACATTCTCTCCAGTGGGTGGTTTGCCCACTACTTGGTACTGGGGACTGCAAGGCCACAGTCTCTCACCTGGGTGGCTTCTTCCACTGGTTCTGGATGGGTCTTTGTGCCCAGTGTGCTTCATCCTGGCAAGGAGGGTATGAGTGGATGCCTTCTTCCACTGGTTCTGGAGGGGGCTTTGTGTCCAGTGTGCTTCATCCTGGCAAGGAGGGGGTGAGTGGATGCCTTCTTCCACTGGTTCTGGAGGGGGCTCTGTGCCCTGTGTGGCAGCTCTTGGGAGTGCAAGGTCACAGTCCCTCGCCTGGGTGTCAGACCAACGAGATTTGTAGTGGGCAGGATGCATGACACTCCATGGAGGCAGGACTACAGTTCATCCACCGGCGGTAATGGCTTCACAGTGGTGGAAGTGCTGGTGCAGGTGGCGGTGCTGGCAGTGGTGGGGGGGAGGCTCCAGCCCTTCCCCTGCAGCCTCAGATGGCTGCCCACTGGAGCTGCTGGCAGTGGTGCTGACAGTGGTGCAGGTGGCGGTGCTGGCAGTGGTGGGGGGATGCTCCAGCCCTTCCCCTGCAGTCTCGGATGGCTGCCCACTGGGGCTGCTGCTGCTGGCAGTGGTGCTGACAGTGGTGCAGGTGGCGGTGCTGGTGGCGGTGCTGGCAGTGGTAGGGGGAGGCTACAGCCCTTCCCCTGCAGCTTCGGATGGCTGCCCACTGGGGCTGCTGCTGCTGGCAGTGGTGCTGACAGTGGTACAGGTGGCAGTGCAGATGGCGATGCTGGTGGCGGTGCTGGTGGCGGTACTGACAGTGGTGTGGGGAGGTTCCAGCCCTTCCCCTGCAGCCTCGGACAGCTGAAATGCCATGGTTGGTGTTGTGTGTTCAGATTCAGCTCCAGCACCAGGCCTCCTATCCATCCTGCCTGCAGTGGCCAGACCTTTGTCATTGCCCATGGTAGCTGGTGGTGCCTCCTTGCCCTTGGTAGCTGGTGGTCCCTTCTTGCCCTTGCCAGCTGGTGGTGCCTCCTTGCCCTTGGTAGCTGGTGGTGCCTCCTTGCCCTTGGTAGCAGGCACACTAGCAGTGCTGACAGGTGTCTCCTTGGAGCCTCTCACACCTGCAGTAGCTGCCGAAACTACAGTGGCCGTGGACTGGGTGGCTGAGGTGCTGGCCTGGGTTCGGCCCACCCTGGACCAAAGTGAAGGACGGGGGGGGCAGGGAAGAGGTCAAGGGTGGAGAGGGAAAGCTTTTATGGGACACTGTGGCGGGAAGAGTGTAAAGGTTTGGGAGTGGAGGAAGAGAGAGTGGGGGTTGGAGGTGTCTGTCGGCTGCGTTTGGGTGCATGGGCTGGATGCTGTTGTCAGGTGGATGGCTGTTGGGTGTCTGAGTGCTTGTGTTTGTGTACTTTGGGAGGAGGGGGCACAAACACAGTGGGAGAGGACACAGGGGACGTGTGCATGGATGTAGGGGTGGTGACTGCCAGTGAAGGGTGTGTAGTGATAGGCGTGATGGTGATGGAGGTAGTGGATGAGGATGTAGTGCATGCAGGTGTGTGTGGAGACACAACTGGGAAGGAGGTGGACGAGGAGGAGGAGGGGGACACAGTGGAGGCAGTGGATGTTGGCATGTCTGATTCTGGATGGTGTTTGTGTGAGTGCCTGTGTGATGATGTGTGGTGCTCGTGTTTAACTGAGCCACTCCTTTGTGTTGTCTTGGGTGCATGCTGGTATGATGGTGTATTTGGGGTAGGCTGGGGTTGAGGGGAATGGGACTGGGTAGAGGAAGTTGGAGGGGGGAGGCTAGAGATAGGGACAATGGCTTCCATCAGGGAGGAGGTCCGAGCCTGGAATAATCTCATTTGGGCCGCCACACCAGAGTGAATGCCCTCCAGGAATGCATTTGTTTGTTGCAAATGCCCTGCCAGCCCCTGGATGGCATTCACTATGGTTGACTGCCCAACAGAGATGGATCGCAGGAGGTCAATAGAGT
Source organism: Pleurodeles waltl (assembly GCF_031143425.1). Classification (NCBI taxonomy): domain Eukaryota; kingdom Metazoa; phylum Chordata; class Amphibia; order Caudata; family Salamandridae; genus Pleurodeles; species Pleurodeles waltl. Next base: position 1,139,620,769 of record NC_090440.1, read on the forward strand.
CCTCACTCAGGGCAGCAGAGCTGACTGGGGCAGGGCCTGAGGTGCCTGGGGCGAAGGAGATGCCACCTCTCCTGGGTGAGCTGGCACGGTAAACACGCTGAGGGGCTGCGGGGAGGGCGGAGCTGGTACAGGGTGGCGGCTATACCTGTAATTGTGGTGGGCACAGAGGTGTCCGCCACCTCAAGGGAGTTTCCATCGGAGGAGGTATAACTGTCAGAACTGTCCCCTCCAGACTCCGCCTTGGTGCTCCCCTCACCCTCTGTCTCACTGGTGCCTTCATGGCGATGGATTCGGCCTCATGGGCCCTGTGGGATGTAGCTCCCTCCATCGCTGGTGCCTGTGCTCCTCCGCCAGATGATGCTAATGCACAGAAGGACAGGGTGACAAAACAAAAAGTGGGGGGGAGAGACAGAAGATACACTTCGTCAATGCCAACAACAACACCACCGTTGGTGTACACAACACACAGGGAACAGCCCTATGCACTAGGTGATGCACTATCATTCACAATGCTAGTCACCAGGCCATGGAGAATAATGCCTAACACCAATAGCAGCTTACCTGAGACCCACAGAACCCTGCCCAGTAGTTGATGCCCACTCGCATGTTTGGGGGTGGAGTGCAACAGACCCAGCCCAATATGGAACCTACCCTGCAATGTTCGACCTGACCTGGGGGCACCCAAAGGCCCACATCCCCCACCCAGATAACACCCCGCCACGCGCAATTTTCTGAATTGGAAACTGTGCTCACCCCTGTGTGGCTGCTGTGATGCCCTCAAGCGCCCATCCAACTCCGGATAGGCCACCGCCAGTATGCGGAACATCAGGGGGGTCAGGGTTCGATGGGCACCCCTTCCTTGTTGGGAGGCCATCCCCAGCTGGGCCTCCGGCATCTTCCTTGCCCAGAGTCTCTGGTCCTCCCACCGTAGGCGACAGTGGGTGCTCCACCTGTCGTAGACCCCCAGGGTCCGCACATCCTTGGCGATGGCACGCCATTTACCTTTTTTCTGATGGGTGCTGACCTGCAGAGAAATGAACATAGAAATAAGGTATCAGTCATACCGTCCGGCCTGTTACACCCATGGCCCACCATATCTCACCCATCCCCTCACGCACATACATTGACCACCATACATGCAGCACTGCGCCCAGGACCCCTCAACCAGCCCCCCCTTACACAAGGCCTTCACAAACAGCACTCCATGCATTCATGCCCCATGCATCGTGCACCCAGTGTACTCACCTGTTGGTCTGGAGGCCCATAAAGCAATCGGTACTGAGGTAGGACCCCATCCACCAGTCTCTTCAACTCCGAAATAATGAAGGCAGGGGCCCTTTCCCCAGAGACTCGAGCCACGGTTGCTTCCTGACACAGGTCACAGCAGCACTTGCAGTGGGGGTCTCTCCTGTTGAAGGTCAGGTAGCAAGTGAGTGAACAGATAGAAAATGGCAATCATGTCCATGACGTTGCATACCGTCACCGCCGGCGTACATCACCATTGGCTACTGGACCCCATAGGGCCCAATGATAACCAATGAGGAGTTGCACGGCTGTTCTTGACCGCCTCCCGCAACGGCGCACAACATCAGTGGAACTACCTCATTTCCACCTGTCCCTCCACACAGGACAGGCGTCTGCCATTTCAGGGGGGGGCAGGCCATGGCATTTAACTGCGTCACAGCAGACATAAGCACATTTAGGGACTACACATAAACATTTTGTTTCTGTCACAACAAACAATGCATTTTACTCTGGGGATATGTTTGAAAATGACCAGCTGCTCACCGTGTTGCCCTCCGCTGAGGATGATTAGGAGATGGACACATCCCCCAGTGTACAGGCCCTGGTGGACTTGGCAACAATAGAGGACATGCACATTATCCTCACCTACAGACTTGATAGGGCCACAATCCAAGAGCTGTGTGCCCAATTGGAGCCAGACCTGATCTCAGTTATCCGTAAGCCCACTGGTATAACCCATCTTGTGCAAGTCCTATAAGTGCTACATTTCTTGGCAAGTGGCTCCTTCCAAGAGACAGTGGCCATGGCAGCAGGGATGTCACAGCCAATGTTCTCAATAATGCTGACCAGAGTGTTGTCTGCCCTGATGAAACACATGCACAGCTACATCGTTTTCCCCCAGGTGGAGGATTTGGCCACAGTGAAGGCTGACTTCTATGCAATGGGACATATCCTCAACATCATTGGAGCAATTGATGGTACACATATTGCCTTTGTCCCCTCCCCCAGAGAAATGAACAGGTGTTCAGAAATCTAAAGAGCTTTCACTCCATGAATGAGCATATAGTGTGCCTTGCGGACCAGCACATCTCCCATGTGAATGCAAAGAATCCTGGGTCTGTGCATGTTGCCTTTATCCTGAGGAATAGCAGCATCACATATGTGATGACTCAACTCCAGAGGCACTGGGTGTGGCTGATAGGTGAACCCTTGTTCCCACCCAGTGGATGTTGGTATATGGGTGTGGGGTTGGCCCTAAGGGTGAGTGTGTGGCTAACAGGTATCCCTCAATATTTGCAGGTGACTCTGGTTACCCCAACCTCCCATGTCTAATGTCCCCAGTGAGGAATGCTAGGACAAGGGCAGAGGAACTTTACAATGACGCACATGGGCGTACAAGAAGAATTATTGAGGCCGAGGATGAGGATGTGAACAACAGAATAACTATCATATGACAGTACTTCCAGTGACACACAGGTAAGACACTGTACCTTCACCTTCCATTGCTGTTTTGTGTAGTGATTGTTCTCTGTCAGGCTGCTGTTCCCACTACTATGGCCACTCACTGTACCCCTTGACATCTATTCACAGATCTTTTAGCCCTACTCTGGCTCCTGGTGTATTGACTGCGGCATATATTTTTTTTTATAAAGAACTTTATTGATTTTGAGGACAGGAGATAGAAAATAACACGCATGTAAAGATAAACAATAAGAGGCATTAAATTGATGCTTGGAGACGAATATTCTTCCAGGTTCAAACAAGCCCAGTGGGCAATAATAACAGTTTACAGTTAAAGCTCCACTTGCAGCTTTGTAAAACATTGTAGACAAAAGTTTAAATACTAAGCTCCTAATGAGCGACACCCCCGGAATACGGGACTCCCTCAGTTCTGGTAGGTTCAACAGAGTGCCCCCCGCTCAAGAACATCCTGTGGCCTCCCACTTCCCCCATATCTTATAGTATTTCTTTGGGCAACCTCTGGCTTCATATACACGTTTTTCACGCCGGGCACACCAGTCCATTCCTTGTCGTCATTTGGCCAGTGCTGGTGCCTCGGCTGCCTTCCAGTGCGTCATTATATCTCTCTTAGCCACTAGGCATACCAGACCCAGGAAGGTTCGGTCCACCCTCCTGAGCCCCACCTCTTCCAATGCCCCCAGTAAGAGTGTTATCTGAGCCAGTTCGATCTCACTACCCAGGATCTTCGAGACCTCTCCCACCACAGCCCTCCAGTAAGATGCTATAGATGGACAGGACCACACCATGTGGAAGAAGTCTGCTGCTGGGTCAAAGCAGCGAGGACAGTCGGCCTGAGGCCGGAGGCCTGCTTTGTGTAGCCTGAGTGGTGTGAGGTAGGCCGCGTGGAGGAAATAGGACTGCAGCAGTCTGAAACGGTATGTCATTGTAAGGTTCCACGGGGCCATAAGTGCCTCTCTCCATTCCTCCTCCCACACGGGGCCCACCCAACCCTCCCACCTCCGGCGGGGACCCTCCAGGGGCAACGCAGTATTTGTCATCAAGGAGCGGTATATCTGCGAAACCCCCCCTTGCCCAGGCTTCCCATCAGCACCTTTGCCTCCATAGGACTATGTTCCGGTATAGTTTCACCGCCCTGGATATGCACTGATAGCGCATGGCGGAGTTGCAAGTATCTGTGAAACTGAGTTCTTTTTAAAGAGAAGAGTCATTGGAGCTCCTCGAAGGAGCGTATCCGTGGCTAGTCCCAGACATCTCCGAGTAGGGAGATACCGATGGTGTCCCAAATGTGAAATCCCTCCAGCGCCGACGTCTCTGTCAACATTCTGCCTCGCCAGAGTGGGGTTTACTGAGTGAGACAGTTCCACCAACCAGACTTCTTTTGGGCCTCCCTCCATCCCAGTAGGACCACCCTAGTTATCTCAGGCATTGCTTGGGGAATTGGACACCCATATAGCATATCAAGGATCTGATTGTAGCCCAATGTTTGGAGTTCCAGTCGGTAGGCTGGATCTGACCAGCCCCCACCCATCCAGTCGTTGATCACTAGTAGGTGCATGGCGAGATAGTAGTAATACATATTCAACATTTCCAGACCTCCTTAATAAACGTCCCTTTGGCAGGTGGTGAGAGCCAGCCTTGGGCGGGCACTGCCCCAAAGGAAGAGGCGCGCCATCGTGTCCATCTCTCTGAACCATTTCCGAGGAATTGGGTATGGGTAGTTTTGTAGAAGATAGAGAAGCCTGGGGAGAACCATCATCTTATAGAGTGCTATTCTACCGAGTAGGTTGAGGGGTAAGGTCTGCCATCGCTGGAGGTCCTCTTTAATTCTTCGGGGCATCGGAGCAACATTTCGCGCCCATGCCATCTCAGGCAGCAAGGACACCTGCACTCCCAGGTATTTAAAGCTATTGTGTCTGATTGGGATCTGCTGCTGCCACTCAATGCATTCCTGTGAGGGATGCAGAGGAACCAGCAAGGATTTACTGGGGTTCAGTGTCAGACCAGAGGCTTCGGAAAAGAGGTTCAAAAGTTGCAGGATTCGAGGGCCACACCTGGCAGGGTTTGATAAGTATATGAGCATGTCATCCGCGTATAAGGCCACACGGTCCTCAGGTCCCGCAGGCCAGGCCCACCCCTCAACCAGGGGGTCCTTTCTCAGCAGTTTCGCCAAGGGCTCTATTGCGAGTGCGAAGAGCAGAGGGGACAGCGGGCATCCCTGACGGGTACCCCGGGGAATGGGAAATTGGTCTGATATCACACCGTTTACCAAGACTCGAGCCGTTGGGTTGGAATACAGGAGCCCTACGAGGCCGCAGAACTTGGGCCCGAACCCATTGTTCCGCAGGACTCATTCCAAATAGGACCAGTCCACGGTGTCAAAGGCCTTCTCAAAGTCTAGTAAGAGAGGGGCCAGGGGGGACTGGGCCAGGTCCCTCCGATGGGCTAGTGCTACGTGCAGACGCCTTATGCAGTGTCTTGTGCTGCAGGTGGGCATAAACCCACATTGGTTGGGGTGTATCAGTGAAGGGAGCACTTGTTTCAATCTGGTAGTGAGAATCGTGGAAAGCACCTTGATTTCAGTGTTTAGAAGTGAGATGGGACGGTACGCCGAGCAGTCCGCGACAGGGGCTGTGTCTTCTGGATCACGACAATTGTAGCTTGGTCAATCGCGGGGGGAAGCTGTTAGTTATTTGGGCTTCTTCGTACATGTTCAGCAGGTGTGGGCATAGGATGTCTCCGCATCTGCTATACAGCTCTGCCGGGAACCCGTCCGGGCCAGGTGTTTTTCCTGATGCTAGTTTGGTTATAGCATTTTTAAGCGGCGTCTATTTTTTCTCTGGTTACACGTGAGATTCTAGGGAGAGTAATGTCTTCTAGGAGGGGGGACTCTTGTTCAGCTTTAGGTCGGGGTGGTCTTTGTAGAGACGGGCATAATAGACAGCAAAGCACTTCGCAATATCGCCTGGCGATGTGGCCAGAGTTCCGGAGTCATCCGTTATTTCAGCAATGACTCTGTTGACCAGCGGTCGAGAGGCCAGCCAGTGCAGGAGTTTTCCGTTCTTATCCCCCCAACCATAGACCCGGGCCGCAGAGGCTCGCCAGAGATGTTTCGCCGTCTCCAGCAATAAGTGTCTAATCCCCTCTCTAAGTGCAGTGAGTTGTCTCTGAGCAGTGGATGAAGGAGAGGCTGTGTGCTGGCGTTCAAGTCGCAGCGCTTGAGCTTCAAGTTCTGTTACTCGCACGTTGCGTGCCCGTTCGTGTATACGGAGGAGATGTCTAGCATGTCCCCGTAGTGTAGCCTTGCATGCAGCACACACTGCGCCTGGGGAGTTTACAGACCCCACATTTTGTTCAAAATATTGGGTGAGATGGTCCCGCACCTCCTGGGTGTAGTCATTGTCCTGAAGGTGCAATGCGTTTAGACGCCATATCGGGCGCTGTGTTGGATCTGCGCTTCCCAGGCAAATCTGTAGTGGCGCGTGGTCAGAGACTCCACGGGGTAATATTTCTGCCCCGGTGACCCATGTTACGTCCAACGCTGGCATGAACATCAGGTCTATTCTGGCGTGTGTTTGATGTGCCGCTGAGGTGTGTGTGTACTGTCTCAACCTGGGGAGCCAGATTCTCCAGACTTTGCAAAGGCCGAGGCTCTCTGCCCATCCATTTAGATTTGTCGCACGGGAGGAGCGGCTGGTGGATACAGAACCTGACACGTCTATTGTAGGGTCAAGGACCGAATTGAAGTCCCCACCTATTAGGGTTGTCCCCGGGGGGAGTCCTGATAGTACTCCTCGAAGTGAGTGTAGGAAGTTTTCAAAGGCAGCTGGGGGAGCGTATGCACTTACGAGGTTAACTGTTGTTCCTTGAGGGAGCCAGTCACAACCACAAACCGCCCCTGTGGATCTGAGTGGGTGGCGGTGACCACCATGGGAGAGGTACGATGTAGCAAGATAGCAGATCCCTTAGAGCCCCTTGAGAACCCTGAGTGGTAAACCCTGTTGTACCCTCCCCGCACTAGCATAGGGCACCTGGTGCCGAGTAGGTGAGTCTCTTGTAGGAAGGCCACTGAGGGGGCGTATCTACGGAGCGTGGCAAACACCGCCGACCTCTTAATTTTGTCTAGGAGTCCATTTACATTCCACGAAAGGGCTTTTATCAGTCTGGGGGCTGTGTGGAGTATATGTGCAAGAGTGTTGAGGGCCTGCAGTTTGGCCCAGTGTCAGCCGCCTCAAATAAGTAAACAATATAAAGGAACCAAAAGGAGACCAAAAGTAACTAGAGTCATTTGACCCTGTAGTGAACTTCCCACCCCCCCAACAACCCCCACCCCATACTTCAAACCCCGAAGCATCTGTCGCCCAATATCCCAAATACGGTAACACAGCCAGGTAGGCTGCCGGTGGTGTGGAGTGGCGGACCCCTCTTTTGATACGGATCAATTGCAATTAGTAGTTAGTAAAGCATGGCTAGTGCCCTTTAGGTGGTAATGTACCTCGGTCCGAGAGTCGGAAGTGATGAGCGCTGGTCTCCGATCGGGGGCCCACGCGGATGGTTTCGCTGGTTACCCCAGTCCACTAATGTGGTCACGAGGGGGATGCATTTCGCTGTCATCCAATTGTGGGGGTTTGGCTCAAGCGGTCATTCTCCTCTGCACGGGCCAAATCCAAGGTCCCAGCATTTTCTGCAAGTTCTTGAGCTTCGTGCTGCTCCGGATTCTGTGTTTCGTGTCTGTTACGTGGGCCGCTGGAGTCTCTCCGCCTCCCCCTTCGAGACCTGGTGCGTCTTCGCCCTCCTCGGGTCCGTCTGGGGAAAAGGGCCCCGGACCGGGAAACCCCCGTGAGCCCAGGGAGTCCCCTCCGGGACCCGACCCCCCCCTCCGTCAACAAATCCCAGGCCTCCTCCGGCGTTTCGAAGAAGTATGCATTCTCGCCCATCAGGACCTTTAAGCGCGCTGGGAAGAGGAGGATGTATGAGAGTTGCATCGCCTTTAGTTTTTTCTTTAAGTGTTCGTACGAACGGCATCAGGTCTGAACCTCTCTGGTGTAATCTGGGAATATCACGATTTTTGGGTTATTCCAGTGGAGGTCAGTGCGCGCCATGGTTCCCTAAGGATGTTGTTGCGATCTTTAAAGTTCAGGAAGCGGGCGATCATCGGCCTTCTGGGTCCGCTCGGAGGGGGGGGTGGCACCAGAGCTCTGTGAGCTCGTTCGATGGCAAACCAGGGCGAGAGGGAGGATTCTGGTATCCACGATTTGATCCATTGTTCTAGGAATTCGGAGGGTTTGCCTTCTTCTGCTCCCTCCGGGAACCTGACCAAATGCAGATTGTTACGTCTGGAGCGGTTCTTCGCATCCTCAGCACAGTGGTGTACCTCACCCGTTCGAGTTTGCAGCTGGTCCCACTTTGGTCTTTAGTTACGCTAGGTCGTCTTCCGTTTGGGACACCTGGGTCTCAACCTCCGTGATTCGGCCCACTGCATTTAGTAGATCTTGTCTTATTAGTCCCATGTCCTCGCGCACTTCTCCGATCTTAGTTTCTACGGCCAGCTGAGAGGTTTGGATGGCCTGAAGGATTGCATGTACCCCATCCGGGGGGGAGTCCCGGGGTTTGTGTCTCCTCCAGTCCAGGAGACCGTTGGTGCGGTGTACTGGTCAACCCTCTGCTGGGAGGCCGGTGGTTGCTTGGTGGATCTGTCTTTGCCCATGGTGACTTGAGGGCCGAAGCTGGTGGTGGTGCACCCAACCGGGGTCTCAGGGCCTCTAGAAGCGTGGGCACCCTTCGGCAAACACTCCAAGCCAAAAGACAGGATTCCGAGAGGGGGAGTTTCAGTCAGTGTCTCCAAGCTGATTATCTCTACAGAGTTGTTTCCACATAGGTGACGCACCTGGATCCGAGGCCCGCCCAGTCAGAGGCAGCAGGGCCTCGGGCAACTCTCGCTCCCTCTGATGGTATTTTGTTAGTTTTCATGCCGTTTGCGCCTGGTCTGCCATTCTGGGTTGGCCCCGCGGAGGGAGCCTTCAATCCGCCGCATAGTTGCGCCCGCGCTCTGATTGACTTTATGTTGGGGGGCCCCTTGGCACAGGTTCGGTAGGTTTCAGACTGGGGCCTTTGATTCTCACCGCCCCGTCGGGTTTTCTAGGTTTTCCTTGTGGTGATAGGTCTCCTGCGGACAGGGGCAGGAGAGGTGTACCCAGCCCCCGTGCACTGAGTTCAGTTCCGAATCGGGCCCCAGACTCACCCCGCTCCTTAGTCACTCGGGCCTCGCCGCCTACTCGGTCAGCTCCGTGCGGTCGCCAGGCGCGGTCCTGCGCCTCTCATCCCGGGTGGCCCAACTCCTCCAGGCGCCGAGGCCACGGCGGGCGTCCCGGGACACTGGAGCCGTCCACGCATCCCAGAAGGCTGCCGACGCCCCGGGTGGCAGCCCCCGGGGGACAGGCCCCAGGCCCAGGAGGCCGGTCGCGGTAGCCGCCGCTGCGTTTCCCCGGCACGTCTCGGCCCGGGCGCGCTCGAGAACGCGCCGGTCTCCTTTTCCCCCAGGGTTTGGGTGGGTCACGGTCTCGGCCCCTCTGCTGCTCGGCCTGCTCCAGCAGCACAGGCCCGGGCACCAGGTTATCAGTGGCGCCGCACCATTTTACCGTCGGGCCGGGTTCGGCCCAGCACGGGTCTCCGGGCTTCTTCAGACCTCGTTCTTCGGGGCGATCCGAGGTCCGGCCAGGTATTGGGCGATCAGGGACAGCCAGCCATGTATAAAAATACAGGATTTTAGTGGTTACTGCGGGCAGATGATGAGGTGTCCGGAGCACTCTTAGAGTGCGACCGCCATCTTGATGCCCGAAGCCACGCCTGACTGCAGCATATTACAGGTCATACCTATGTATCCATAATTGTACAGTCTACTTGCAATGTCTACAGATTGTTAAACAAATACATCCTTAAATCTTTTGACAAACTCCATAATTGTATTTTTTTAAGTGGGTGTTTATTTCAGTGCTGAGAAGTAAATGGGGATGTGCAATGGGCTGGGGTGATGATGGAGGAAAGTCCAGGATAGAGTTCAGTCTATTTGTATCACAGGTGCATGGTTAAATGGGGCATAGGAAGGGTAGCAATTGAAGTTCAAGGTGGACAGGGTAATAGAGTTGGACACAAGGGTGACAATCAGGAGAGTCTTATTTCCTGGCGGGGGTCTTGGCAATGTTCTCTGGCTTCTGCCTGGATCGCTGGGACCGTTTGCGTGGTGGTTCTCCTTCTTCAGGGGGTGGGATGCTGTTGGCCTGTTGTTCCTGTGGCAGGGCCTCCTGTCCACTAGCTTTGGCAAAGGTGGAGGGCTGTTCATCGGTGTGGCTAGTGTCAGGGGCCCATTGGTGTGCCACTGCCTCCCTCATGGTGTTGGCCATGTCAGACAGCACCCCTGAAATGGTGACCAGGGTGGTGTGGATGTCCCTCAGGTCTTCCCTGATCCCCAGGTATTGTCCCTCCTGCAGCTGCTGGGTATCCTGCAACTTGTCCAGTATCTGGCCCATCGTCTCCTGGGAATGGCGGTATGCTCCCAGGATGTTGGTGAGTGCCTTGTGGAGGGTCAGTTCCTGGGCCTGTCCTTCCCGTGTCGCACAGCAGTCCTCCCAGCTTCCCAGTTGTCCTATGCCTCTGTCCCCTGAACCGTGTGCCCACTGCCACTGACCCCAGGTACCTGATCGTCCTGTGTTTGTTGGGTGTCCTGGGGTCCCTGTAGTGGTGGACACACTGTTGATTGACGTGCCCTGGGGACAGAGGTATGGGGCCGCTGGGTGAGTGCTGTGCTGGTGTTTCCTGAGGGGGGAGACTCTGTGGTGGTATGGGACTGTGGCTGGGTAACCGACTGTCCGGAGGTCCCTGATGGGCCAGGTTGGTCATCCTGATCCAGGCGTGCAGAGCGGCTGTCATCACTGTGGCCTCTTCTGTGGGGGGACTGGATGTTGCTGGCAACTCCTCTCAGGTGACGTTGTGTGGGGGACCTGTGGGGATGTAAATGCAGTGTTCTAGTTTCTGCATGTGTCATCTTGTGCATGGACATGTTACCCTCTGTGGTTGATATTGCCATAGCAGGTTGGTCTTGGTGAGAGTTGTTATTTGGTGGGCTAGATGATTGTCTCTAGTGTGCATGCAGTGGTGATGGTTGTCCATGCATGTCTGGGATGGGTGTCCATGCATTGGTGGGGCATGCAGGGCTTGGCATTGGGATGATTGGGTTGTGATGGTGGGGTGTATGTGAGGTGGCTGAGTTATGGTGATGAGGGTAGAGGTGGGGGTTTGTGATGGCATGCAGGTGGGTGGGGGTGAAAGTAGTAAAGATTTGACTTACCAGAGTCCAGTCCTCCTGCTACTCCTGCCGGGCCCTTAGGATGCAGTATTGTCAAGACTTGCTCCTCCCATGATGTTAGTTGTGGGGGAGGAGGTGGTGGTCCACCGCCAGTCCTCTGTACAGCTATCTTGTGTCTTGCAACCATGGAATGCACCTTCCCCCGTAGGTCATTCCACCTCTTCCTGATATCATCCCTTGTTCTTGGGTGTTGTCCTACAGCGTTGACCCTGTCCACGATTCTCTACCATAGCTCCATCTTCCTAGCAATGGATTTCTGCTGCACCTGTGATCTGAATAGCTGTGGCTCTACCCGGATGATTTCCTCCACCATGACCCTTAGCTCCTCCTCAGAGAACCTGGGGTGTCGTTGTGGTGCCATGGGTGTAGTGTGAGTGGTGTGTGTGAGGGTGTGTGGGGTGATGTGTTGGGGTGTGTGCTGTGAGGTGCGTGGATGGTGTATGGGTGATGGTGTTCTGTGGCTCCGGTTCTGTGGGTGCTCTTGTTGTATCTCTCTCTAGTGGCAATTTTTTTGAGTCGTAAAGGTTTGTGGGTAATGTGTATGTGTTTTATAGTGGTGTTGGTGTGTGGGTGTGGTGTGTGTATGGGTGTGTAGTTTGAATTGTCCAATGTGGTGTTTTTTGTATTTGTGTGTGTATTTTGAGTGATTCGTGGGTCATAATCCTGTGGGCGTAGTTCTGTTGGCGTAACGGTGTGGGCTTTGGTACTGCCATTTTTCACTGACCTTTGGGCTGGCGGACTTGTGTGTGTCTGTATAGTGACGGATTTCTATGTGTGGGTTATAATAAGAGTAGCGGTATACCGCCGCGGTATGTTGGCGGCAGTCGGCATGGCTGTAAGCGGGACTTACCGTCAATGTCATAATGAGGGCCTTATTCTTACACAAATTAAGCATCTGCTGAACACTCAATAGTCATATCGATAGTTTCTAAAATATTTCCTGTCAAGAAGACCACCAGTCTGTGGAAGGCAGAAGTCCCCTGGAAGGGTTGTCTTCCAGTTCAAACAGCCACCACGTTCCTTGCCAAAACATCACCATTGATAAACCTTGAAGACAATAGCTAGAACAAACTAATCGTTCAACATAGCTACGAGGTGGGCAGTCTCGCATTTGGACTAAGTAATACCTGTACAAAGAAGCAGACTGTCTTTAAAGGCAGCAATGACCAATAAAGAAATTAAACTAGGCATTGAGAGACGCACTAGACAGCTCACACATCTTCCTGCAAGGGGAGGGAGCTGAGGTTCAGGCAGCCTTCATTTACATTTCCCCTCCTCAGCCTTTGGCAGCCAAGCAACAGAAGACAGGACGGGCATTCCTTGGGGTACAATGCAAGTGCCCCTCTCAACCAAGAACCTGACCTCATCAAAACAATATCTATTGAGGTGCCAACATTTACTCATAGCCTCCATCGCTCTAACCACATAGTAAAAATGCTTCTTAAATACTATCTTAAAGAAATAGACTGTGGGTTAAGCTCCTGTTCATGTAATTTAAATTCAGTACTGCCGCTGCCAAAGGAAAAGCAGCCTTTTAAGTCTCAACAAAACATAGCAACAGAGAAGGAGATACATATCCAAGGAAGTTACACATTAAAATTGCCTTTTAATTGTGGCCAGAGGAGGAGGTTGCCCATTATTCACATAAGACTGAGTTTTCTTACTCAACCAGGAAGGCAAATGCTGAGCCACATCTCACTTTTGCAGTCTCGCTATTTGTACAGGTCTGACATATCTGAGAAGAATAATTACAAAGGATTTAGCAACAGTTGAACATAATTAGTTTTATGTGGTAGCAAAATTATGCAAATATCATCATAATTGCAACAAGAGATAGTTTGCTATACTTGTATAATCATCAAAAACACATAATTTTCAGTATGGAACATCTTGCCACGCACCCGCCTGAGCTTTAGGGAGAGGTGAATGCACTGGGGGCTTGTGAAGGGAATTGAGACTGGATTTCAATGATTGCCTTTTCTCTCTTGCAATTGAGGTTTCTAGCATAACGTTCCCTCCCATAATACCTCATACAGCCAATGTCATTGTAGAAGAGAGAGCAGGAGTGTGAGAGAGAGTGGGGGAGAAAACAAGAGGTTGAACGAGACAGGTGCCTCGAGGTGTGGGAGCCAGGTCCAAAAAGACCTTGACTGGACAGAAGACAGGTCACAGCTAAGTAAAAGGGGGCTGGTCCAGGCACCTGGTTATGGTGTAGTAACAAACATCGAAATTTGATAATGTCACTAAAGGTAAGTGACAATAAAAGAATAGAAAAACTGGAGAAGAGTTAATTACTTATTGGGCAACTTTTGTTTGGTAGAGTCCTGTTGAGAAATATCCCGGTTTTCATAGGTAATTTTGCCTCTTTTTTTAAAGATGTGGGGTTGCAAATGTGGCTATGCTTATATTCACATTCTGTTTCTGCAGGTGGGGGTATGCAAGTTAAGGCAGCCATAGCTGAATGGAGCGCAACCAGAGATTACTGCATGCTAGCAAGCCCCTATGTATTTAGGGCATGGTTGCGGTCACTGTGGACTGAGTAATAACATTGAATTCTATGGATCTTGCTCCTGTTTAATAGATGCTTTTGTGGAAGGAAATCTTTTGCTCTTGTGAATTCACAGCTCTTATCTAACACTTCCTTTTCTAGTCAGGCTGTAATCTCTGGTGGCCTCAAAGATGATATCTTGGTGCTCTATATCCACATAACTGGAATGCTTGGGCTGGCTTTTATCTTCCTCCATGTAGTTTAAACAGCATGACAGCCCAGCCAGCCATCAGGCATCCTGTAGTCTTGAGGAAATAAAAAGCAGGCAAGCCCACAATCATAAGCACCACATCAAGGTCACCCGGGTCTATTTCAATAAAGTGAGAAAAAAGCTTATATTCACATCTCTTGGCACCAGCACCTCGTAAATCAGTGGTAGTACATAAGCAAAGTCTATTTTTCAAACCAAACAGGTTGTAGCATCTTCCTCCTCAGAAAGGCGTCTGATAAAGGCAGCTATCACCATTCTCCCTGTATACACTGTAAAGACAGATGCATGACGTGGATGTGCTACCCAAAGGATTTCAAGCAGGAACAAGCAAGTGAAGTTGTAGAAGGTAAATTCCCCCAACAGGGACTACTAAAGAACTATAGGAGACCCACAGCGCAGGACACTTTATCCAAAGTACTCCAAGCAGCAACAGGCAACTGGGGAGGATGAAGTGGTAGGAAGCACCTTCCCCTGCACCAGTGGCTTCTTAAGCTCACTATGAGACAAACTCTGGAGGGTCTGACTACAAGAGCCAGCTGGAAAGTGGTGAGTTTGAGGTAGTAGAAGGCCCCACCACTGACTACTGAAGTACATTCAGAGGCTTGCTGCATGGAACACAGTGGAGTCCAAGACCGGGCTCATCAGAGCCTGTAATAGGCTGGGGGGCTGAGCCACTCCTCTTGTTTGCTTGATATGGCATTGTTTGAGCTGGCTATTTTCTGTTTTGTGTGATGGGGAAAAAGGCAACCACTAACCCTAGGGATGGTTTGTGTATCAATAAACATTCTACTTCCATAAACATGTTCTTATGTCATTCCATTGAAAAAAATTATGAACAAAAACTGCAGATACTGAAAAATTAACCTTTTCATTGTCAGTTCTAAATTCAGATGGCATCCAAGCAATTTAATTTGAGGACATATCTATCAAGAAATGTATGTTTAAATCTCCGTCTTTTAATCATCCCTGTGGAGTCAATTTGTCTATTATTGTGGAGACACAGATGCATAAATGTCCTTAATCCATTCTGGTCAGGACACTGCTCCTTTCATCAAAGTCCTGTTTAAAAAGCATCTTTGGCCTTCCTTTCTCACACAGTCACCATTAGGAATCTTTTGTCTAATTTTACATCTAGGCAGCCTTGATGGGTAACGTTTTTTGGATCAGCCTGAAAGTCTTGGCTTGATTGGATTTGATAGCCTAGTCACTGTTAAATCAAGAGCTACATTAATTGTTAAATCATAGGTGCCTTAAAGGTTTTTGCAGACTACTATGTCTTGCCCTGATACCTTGCATTTTCAAATTTATAGATACCTATTTCTAAGATGAATAAATTTCCAAAACCAGACACTTTAAAACCTATTGCTGCATACACAGCTATTTCCCTATGGGCTGCAAATTCCCTTCCTACTGACTAAGGGCCTGATTACTATTTTGGGGGACAGAATACTCTGTCACAAACATGATATATATTCCATCTGGTGTATTATGATCTCCACAGGATATAAAAGGATCATAATATGGCAGACGGGATATCGGTCACGTTTGTGACAGAGCATTTCCCTACATCAAGATCATAATCAGGTCCTTAGTTACTTTCAATTACAAATAGACAAGGGGGTTAAATCTGATTTAGTCATGCTTAATTTACCTTCAGAAATTACTCATTTTGCTTTAAATGTGGCCAACGTCCCATCCCCTCTGGATGCTGGAAAAAGAGAATCATTTACAGAGCTCAAAAATAAAACTGAACTATATACAGAACATGTGAGAAGCTTTCTGCCACTGTTTAACAAGGTAGTTTGTGTTAGATGTGTCTTCTGGGTAGGCCTTTCATATGAAAAGGACAACATCGATGGTTTTGGTATTAATTTAAAAAATATTTCCCTTGTCCATTCATTACTGCAAGTTTTTGAGACCGGTCCATCTTTTGGTACTAAACTACATGCTGTTCTACTAGGTTTCTTTTATAAGTCTTAATCCCTGACTTCATTAATTCCCCTTACTATTTCTCACTGAGTTGGTCCCAATCCTAATTATAAATGCTTACCACCCATGATTGGTTCACCCCATGGAATCTCTGGAATGTAGTAATTGATTTGTCTGTAGTTTAAATATTTGCCAATGTATACAGTATCATTCCCAATTAAAACGATCCATGGAATATTGCACTATCATGTGACAATTTAATTTTATTTTCTAAAGGAGAGTGGAACATTCTCTACTGTAATATTGCAAGAATAGCTTCAAAATTACCCAATAATTTCTGATTAGATTTTATAAGAATTTTCGAGATTCTACCCAAAAGATATGGTCCATTGAAGAACATCTCCGTGGTGGGTATGTTACTTTTGTTTCACCAGCATTCCCATCTATTTTCAGGTGATCCCAAGGGGGACTCGGCTTGGGTGGCTACTTCATTCAATAGTTACATTAACTCTGTGGGAGTCTGTGGACTCTAAAAGGAGTTCTAGATAAGTAATTTAGAAAAATCATGAAGGTTTATGAAAATATTAAAGTGCAATAGAGAAAGATAAGATACAGCAGTGTCAATAAATCAGTCAAAGGACACAGAAATCAATTGCTTTGAAGACTTTGAGAGTTTAAGATAGACACAGCAATCATCACAATCTGTAAAATGTATCAACTTCAAAATGAGTAGCAAATCAACATAGAAATGAGCAGAATCCCTTGTAGAGCCCCAAAAAGATCTGGCTCACCATCTAATCTGATGGTCCTACATGATATATTTCACCATAGACTAGGATAAAAATGCAATGTCAGCATGGTGCAAGCAAAAGAATCAACATGACAACAAATCCCATTAAAACTACAAAACGTCATATAATTCCACTATCCTAGCACGATCCCACTACATGAATATTAACTCACTGCTTCTGACTGAAGGAAAAGGCTCATGAATGAATATAATACAAAACACTGTGAGAGGAGCAAGAGGCTTAAAAAATATCTTAATGCTTCCTCAGGAGTTTTGTTTTTTAAACACCATGTCATTACAAACTAAAAAGTGCACATTTTGCTGCCGGTTATAGCAATGAGAAATATACACCACAAGATGAACGTTATGAAACTGCAGCCACTACATTTCAAAAATTAAGTTGCTGTCTAGTTGGTGTCTAGTTAACCTAAGCCAGAGAAACAATGTTCTATACATCACAGTAATTATATTTCAACTGCAAAAAACTCATATTAATAAGCACATAATATCGTGATCAGAAAATAACTCTCACACATCACTGTTAATCAATTCTCTCAATATACAGGGCCTGGTGATAAAATGGAGAGGGGAAGCAAGTATCTTGGGTTTACATTTTTGTAATCATAATTTTGTCTCAAACAATTATTGCAACTTTCTGGTTATTTCGTTTCTTAGGTTCTTCCCTGAGTATTAAATCTAACATATTGAGCTTTGCTGTCACAGCTGGGTGTTTACTCCTATGTTATGGGCTGCATATGGAGAGGACGTTTTTAGTTTAGCCTCTAAACTACAAGGATTAAATGTACTATGAAGATAAGCATGAAAGCCAAGGACATTTTCTCTCTGAAATGTTACAAAAAATAATATGGGAAATGACCATATTGCAGTTGACGGGACTGTTATGTAGATCCCTCCCTCTGTGGTCAGGGTTGCAAAATCATCAATTATATTTTTGCTTCCAGAGATTTGGCCAATACTATTCTAAAATCCTCTTTGACACCTGTGAGATGTAGCAATCATAACCCCTTTTGCTTTCATTTTCTCTACCCTGCCTAAAAATGAAATCGACCCTTGAATTGCATTGTTGAGAAACACTAATAGATGATGGTCTCAGATTAAAATGGGACTATATTTGCCCCTTGGCTCTACTCAAGAAACGTGTGAGTGTTAACTCATTTTTTTTTTTTAAGATCTCTTTTATTGCTTTATAATTGCATGAAAACGCATACAGAACAAAATAACTTCCCATCTTTTTGTGACCCCCCCCTCCCCTTCTCTCTTCCCTTTTGCACTTTCCATCAATTATATAAAGGTGTTTGTTCGGTTCACAAATGAATTACTTATTTGGTCTCTTGTACAATCTTCAACAGGAATATCTTAGTCAGCTATACATGATATGGTTCTGATAAATTTGCCTCTGCATCAGAGTTGGAAGTGTCGGGTGTTCTAAAATTGTCCAGTATCGTGTTCCAATGCTGAGCATTGTCTCTAGTTCCTAGGCCCCTGAGTGTTTCCCTTAGTAGTGCTGTGCCTTCAATTTCCGCCCACTTAATTAATGCATTTCTCCAACGATTTATCTGTGGGCCCTTTGGGTCTTTCCAGTGTGAGGTTATTTCTCTCCTTGCTAGTATCAGGGCCAGGTCTATGAATCGGTTTGTAATTTTATGCTTGCTAGGGTGAGGGAAATCTCCCAAAACCGCCACCATAGCTGATCGGGGTAATGTTCTGCCCGTGCAAGTGGAGAGTGCCTCAAATATCCCCGTCCAGTATTCCCCGATTAGTGGGCAACTCCAGAGCATGTGCAGCAACTCTGCTGCTAGTTTTGCACATCGAGGGCAGCTGGCATTTTCTACACCATAAATCTTTGATATCATATAGGGGGTTAGGTAAGCCCTGTGAAAGACATATAAGTTTATTAATTTAAACCTGGGATTTCTGGAAACTGTATATATGTGTGAGGTTATTCTGGTCCACTGTGCATCATCTATTGTAACATCTAGTTCCCCCTGCAATTTGGTCCTAAGTTTATTTAAGGGAAGACATATGCTGGTTAGTAGAGATGTATATATCCCTGATATCAACCTCCCTTGGTCTCCTATAGTGCATATTTGGTCACAGGTAGTATGTGTGGGGGGTTCTTCTAGTCCTGTGCCCCATTGTCTACGAAGAGTTCTGGCAATTGCGTTAAAGGTTAAGATCAGATCTGGTGGTAGCTGGAACCTTTCCTGCAGTTCTGCTTAAGAGCATAGTTTCCCATTATTATATAGAGCCCCTATGGTGTCGATCTGAAGTGCCATGAATTGGGTGATACCCCTTATCACGTGATTTCCTGCGACGGCTCCTATACAGATCAGGGGGGCCTCTGGTGAGTACGGTGTTCTGGTGTGTGTTCGTTTAGGTATTGTTCCCAGCAGTGACGCAATGCCTCCCATTCTATCGGAAGCAGTTTATTCTGTTTCTTGGGGTTTAATAGAATGCCCAGAATTCTATCTCGGGAGCAGTGGAGAGGGGCTCTCAGTGCTTCCCCCACTGGGGGTGCTCCGATGAATCGCGCCAGCCATTGGAGTTGACTCGCCCAATAGTATAATTCAAAGTCAGGAACAGCCCAACCACCCTCTGCTGTTGTTCTCTGGAGGGTGCGCAATGCTATCCTTTGTCTGTTTGTTCCCCATATAAATCCTGTAATCAAGGACAAAATCGTTTTAAATACCGCCCTCGGAATAATGAGTGGGATGGTTGCGAAGTAATATAACACTCTAGGTAATACTATCATCTTAATCAGTGCAACTCTCCCAGTGATCGCTGGTGGAAGTGTCTGCCAGAATACCATGCTGTTTTTGATACTCCTAATCGTGCTCTGTATGTTCCCTTCTAGTAGATCCTCAGCGGAGTGATAGATATTAACCCCTAAGTATTTGAATGTGGATGGGGACCACGGGAGACCCCTATTGTCCATTGGTTCTTCGATACCCCTAGTAACTGGAAAAATGGACGACTTCCCCCAGTTTATCCGGAGCCCAGACGCAGCCCCAAAGTTGTCTAACATTGTCATTGCTCCTGGTAGATCGGCATCTGCGTTCCGGAGAAAGAGTAACATGCCATCCGCATAAAGAGCAATATGATGTGTCCAGGCATTGATTGTAATGCCTTCATAGAACCTCTGGGACCTAGCTGATTGGGCGAGAGGCTCAACTGCCAACGCACAAAACAAAGGTGATAGCGGACAGCCCTGTCTTGTGCCCCTACCTATGGCAAAGGAAGGGGATATTGTACGGCCAGTGAGTACTCTCGCTGTGGGGTTTGTATAGAGAAGCCTCGTCCATTTGACAAACCCTTCCCCTAGTCCTAGCTGCAGCATCACTCGTTCTAGGTAGTCCCATCGTAGGCTATCAAAAGCCTTCTTGACATCTATTGAGATGATTACTGCTCTCGTTGCGTCAGAGGGAAGGGCATGAAGGAGTGAAATCAATCGACGGATATTTTGGGCAGTGATTCGCTGTGGGATGAATCCCGATTGGTCCTGATGGATTAATGAGGACATGTATGGTAAAAGTCTGTTAGCTAGTACCCTGCTTAGTATTTTATAATCTAAGTTCAACATTGATAGTGGGCGGTATGATCGAACTTCTGTGGGGGATTTGGTGGGTTTCAGAAGGGGAATCATTATGGCTTCTGTAGTGGAAGGAGGCAAGCTGTTGTTATTCCATGCCTCTGCATATAATATGCTGAGCTGGGAGGTTAATGAATCCTGATACGTAAGATAGAACTCCAAGGGGAGACCATATGCTCCTGGTACCTTGCCCCTTGCCATACTCTGGATTGCAGTCTTTATTTCTGTAAGCGACATGGGAGTCGCCAGGGCTCTTCTATCTTCCCCTCTCAATGCCGGGAGGTTGAGGCTCCCCAGATCTTGTAATTGAGCGTCGCTGAGTACTTCGGGCGGGGGGGGCATATAGCTCTGAGTAATATTTAAGAAAGGTGGCATTGATCTCCTTCTGTCCATATACTTTAATACCCGGGGTAGTCTCTAACTCCACCACTATGGTTTGATGTTGGGGTGGTTTGGCCAGCCAGGTCAGTAGGGCACCTGCTCTGTCGCCCTCTGTATGTTGCTTCTGCAAGAATTGCTTGTAATCGAAACGAGACAATCTAGTGTTAGTTTCTGTTATTCTTGCCCTTGTCTCTTCTAGTTGTGTTGAAAGGTCGGGTTGTGTTGGGTGCTTACGTTCGAGATCCCTAAGGGAGTTCTCGAGATCGCCTAGTTCTATCTCTAACACCTTCCGCACTCCCACAGTTGTGCTAATACAATATCCCCTGATCACTGTTTTAAAGGATTCCCATTCGACAGATCTGGACGAAGCAGTTCCAGCATTGTTCTCAAAGAATTCCGTGATCTGAGTGCCCAGTTGAGCTCTAAAAGCCTCGTCTTCAAGTGACTCTGCTCTCAAACGCCAAGTGGGAATCAAAGGTCTCTCGCCGCACCAGCCCAAAGAAATCAATAAGGGATTATGATCTGAGATGGTGCGGCCAAGATACTCGGCCTTCGCCACCACAGATTGCACCTCTGGAGACGCCAAAAAGGTGTCCAGTTGTACATGCAGGTCGTGAACTGCTGAAAAGAAAGAGTATTCTCTATTGGGGGGATTAAGTTTGTGCCAACAGTCCGTTAGTTGCCAGTGTTTTTGCCACTGCTGGAAGTGCAGTGCTGTTTTATGGGTTACGGATTGTGACAATGGTGGGTACGATCTATCCATTGCGGTATCCATTACACAATTAAAGTCTCCTCCTATTAATGTAGTGCTAGTGAGAAGTGTGCTCATGACCAGTGATAGTCTGTCTAGGAATCTTCCCTGTTCGTGATTTGGGGCGTATAGTCCCGCAAGAGTTACCTCTCTCCCGTCCAATCTACCAGAAATCACTACTTATCTCCCCTCAGTGTCAATCAAGGTATGGAGAACCTGTTATGGGACGCCTGGTCTGATCCATATCAACACTCCCCTCGCAAACGCTGAGTGGGTAGTGGCGAATATTTGTCCCCTCCAGCGCTTTTTCAAGGCTTTGATCTCCTGCTCCAACAAGTGAGTTTCTTGTAAGATAGCTATGTGCACTCCCCTTCGTTTAAGAAAACTGTGAACCTTGTACCTCTTGGACATGTTATTTAGGCCCCTGCCATTCCATGTGATTATCTTGTATTCTGTGGTCTTAATTTAAGGAGGGATGTAGAGGCAGCCGCTCTATTACTACCACTGGACAAACCTATTGAGTTTCGTAATCTAAGGAGTGAACCGTTTGGGCTGCGAGATAAATGTGCCTGATAAACCCTGAAAACAACACAACTAAGATCAAACCCCCTTTGTAACTCCCTCTCCCCAGGACCGGTACCTACAACTCTCCCCATCCAAACCATTACAACTATTGTAATCTTAATTATCAACCTATTGGAAGGAGGCGTGCCAGAGACCAAGAGGCAGCGCCCCGGACCCTTCCCCAGGCCCGATCATGTGTAATGTGCCGGTTAAGAAATGACATTGAGGTTCCTATCGCTCTATATTCACGGTTGGGTCCCAGCAATGTCCCTAAACAGAGTGAGGTTCCCCCACAATTGTCAGCTCACTTGCCAACTTGTTCTTTCAACTAGGTCAAATAATCTCGTCCGCCGTTCTTGGGGTGATCAAAGGCAAGCCGATGAGAGTGTCCTGGGAGAATATTGAGGAGTGTTCGCAGTTTGAATCAACATCTGATGCAGCATCCGGGGTCCGGCGTGTATGGAAGTCTCCCCCGCTTAACGCTGCTGCTGTTTCCACTGCATTGCGCATCTCCTGTTGTGACTGACGTTTCGATGGAGCCGCTTCTGTGGTCTTCTTCCGGGATCTACTACGTTTCTTCCCGGGGTTTCGGAATGTTTGGTCGCGGGTTGCTCTGCAGTGGATGTTCAGCGATTCGAGCCATTCCATCGCCAGCTGAGGTGTGAGAAAAAAATGGGTCCTGTTATCGTATTCCACTCGGAGTTTTGCCGGAAAGAGCATGGCATATTTTATACCATGCTCACGCATGGCACGTTTTACTGCGATGTAGGATGCCCTTTGTGCCTGTGTTTCTCTCGTAAAGTGTGGGAATATCATGACCTTTTGGCCATCCAATTGAATCTCTACTTGCTGACGGGATTGTGGCAGTACATAGTCTCTATCTTTGTGGTGGAGTAATCTAGGGCCAGATGTAGCAAAGGGTTTTACCCATTCTGTCCTTATGGGAAAATGTGTTCGTACATATGGCCCCTAGTGATTATTGGCCGTGGCCTGACTCCCGGTGGGGGTGGTCTGCCAGGGACCCTGTGGGCTCGTTCCACCGCAAAAAATGGTGAAAAGCCCTCTGATGCTATTGTGTCTCTAAGCCACTGTTCCAGGAATATTTCTGTATTAGCTGCAGTGGTCTCCGCCCCCTCCGGAACCCCCACCAGTCTAATGTTGTTCTGTCGGGCTCGGTTTTCGGCATCCTCCGCCCTTGCCTCCAATGTTTTCAGCCGGGTGGTTAGGTCTTTAATTTCTGAGGATGAGTCTTTGTGTGCCGCTAATAACCCTGTCAGCGTAGTCTCGTGAAAACCCACCGTTTCCTTTAATTTACGGTGGTCGTCTCATAAGAGGGAAAGGTCTGCAGTGAGGTTATCGATTTTACGCTCAAACGCTTCTCTGGAATCTTTAACAGAAACAGAAACTTGCTAAGGAACAGCATGGCACTGTTAAAAATGATTAGCCATCGAATAAATCCGATAGCGATTCCTAATGGCTCGAATATGCAGTAGGATTCCGATTTTTAACTTTTTGATGGTATTGTAGTACATAAATGACATGATCTGTATTGCAAGTTATTCTATCTCATATTTAAATACTCCGGCCCTCAAAGGTCTGATACTCCTTACAATTTGAACCATATCTGTAGGCTTTGCAGATATCACACTTAATGAAACCCTTGATCTTACTCATCAGCCAATTATCTCGTCCTTTTTCTTTTATTCTCTTAAAAAACTACAAGTCAGTATATGTCCTAGTGACCTAGTTCTCCTGGAGGTTATTCAGGGACCAATATCCACAATATTTCCCAAATGTTTATCCCTTCTTAGTACATGCCAAATTTCTAAGCAAGATCTTTTTTACTTTCCACAGGGCTGCATTGTATCTAAAAATAATCTTATGATTCACTCATCTTTTTTAGTATGTTTCTTTTTCGGTGGGTACAATTATTTAGGTCTCTGGATCACACTGGCCCTCCTCTTGGCACTTTCTAAAACACCCATAAAGTTCAATAAATCATTTCATCATTCTCACAATTTCTTTATTACCTTCTTCATCAGTGGAGCAAATTCTTTTAGCTCTTATCATCTGACTGTAAGGGACGCTTCATTTCAACACCCCTGTATGGCTGCTATTAGCATGTAAAATGGCATTTATTGCAGTTGGCTTCCTATGTATCTTGGTAATCATTTTGCCATCCCGAACATACAATTGAATATCCAGGAAAAACTCTGTATAAATTCCTGTAATTCTAATTCATGCCACTCCCACAGAATATAAAGATCATCAGTAAAACATGACCATAGCGCCACCTTACTCATGAAATTATAATTTCCTTCAGCCTGGGCTACCTCCATCTCCCACCACCCCAGGAACAAATGTGCGTAGGTGGGGGAAAGGAAGGTGCCCACGGCTGCACCCTGTTGTTGATTATAAGAATTCTAAACAAAATGAATACATTATGGGTGAGTCAAAAGTTAAACATTCTGATCATCATTTGGTTGTGTTGTAAGTGCTCAATGGGCCTATCAATGAGGAAATACTCGCATACCGTAGTCCATCCCTGTGATTGATTGAAGTGTATAGAGGTTCCACATCCAGTGTCACCATGATGTAGTCATACTTCCAAGGGACCCAATCCAGCTTCCTTAAAAAAGACCAGAATCCTGCAAATAAGATGATAAGATCATCATATATTATTGTAGGAATAAATTTAAATATCTTGAAGTATTCTCCAAGAGAGATCCAATGGAGCTTAATATTGGTCTCCCGTTTGGAGTCTCAATGCTCGTATGGATTTTAGGAAGAAAGTATATTGTGGCAACTTTCGCTTTCTCCACTCACAAATAATTATACTCATCCTAATCCTGCAATTCATGTTCATACCATGCTTGTAATTGGGAATTATACTTCTTCTCTATCCCTGCCATGGGATTCTTAGATAGACAAGTCTAGTGTATTGCTCAGGTGCCTTCTTGACTCCATTAAATGCATACTTTTGTCCATTAGCATAAGTTACCTTCTTTATCTGAGGGCTTTATAATAAGTGACAGATTAATTCTGAGCTCCATAACATCCCTTCAATCCCTTGGTGAGAAATTATCCCTTTGACTCCTATAATTCCAGTTCTTCCTCAGATCATTTAAGTCCTCTACAACCAATTCATTAAATAGATCTATTTTATTGCCTGGAGGTAACTGAGCACAAACCTTGTACTTAGGTTTGCACCCACTTCCTTCCGTTTCATCAGTGCTGAAACCCATTAGCCTGAGGATGTTAATTTGTGATGTTGCTATTTGTGATACCAGCTCTGTTCTTTCTTCTAATTCCATTAGGAGGCCTCCACATCTATTTATAGTGAGCCCCTCATCAAGCTCATGCTCAGATGGCACCCTGGTTCAATTTGCAGATGGATTGTCAGTGGCCTCCTGCACCAATCCCTGGATCTCCAATAGAGGGTTTAGACCTTGTGTTGTTGCAGATAGTCACTCCTTTAAATTTCATTAAATGGTACTTATGCAGTTTTAATTTCCTTATATACTTGCACAGTTCAATCCTCATGTCTGTTAGGTGCTGAGGTTAGGTGCTGAGGTTGGGCAGAATGGTAATCCCAAATTTCTTGGTTCGGAGTGAGCTTGATGGGAGAGATGTTCAGAATCAGGGTTTTCTCCCCATTGGTTTCTATTGGGGCCTATGTTTCCTTCCCCTGGTCTTGCCTCACCCTCTTCCTCTTGCCCCTTCTCATTCTACACTTTCTTTTTCTTGTCCCTGCTGCATTCTGATCCCTCATCGGCATGCACAGGAGCCGGAGTTCCCTTTAAAATTTCCCCTTCTCAAAGGTGGATTCATTGGCACTAGAACCATTTATATATTTATATACTTTGCCACAAGCACAGGAACAGATGCTCACTTAGGACACAGGTTAGTTGGAAGGTAGATCAGATAAATTTACTCTGATATCTCCATGACGCATTTCGACCGTCTTGTGATCTTGATCACACAGTCCATTACCCAAAGATGGAGATGTGCAAAAGTGAGTTACTGACCTACAGCTTTAAAAGGACTCTGTGGCACATATTGCTGGCTGCTTCATTTTGGATATCATATTGGCCTGGACCGCTTATAAAAATATCTTTTCGGGTCTTCAAAAGCAGCTTAGGGTCAGTTTGGGTACAGTTGAACAGCGTCTGAATCTCCAACTTATAATTGAAAAACATTTAATTAAAAGTATTCTCCACATTTATGGACCTGATCTCATTCTTTGACCGAGCAACCAGGCCTAAACTCTGATCCCTACTGGCCGATATGGGTGCACACTCAGGATTGTAATGCTTTTACATCATATTCATCAGGATATTTCTGCTAGGGAGCTTATGGTGTCAATTGTGAATGTGCAGAACCTTTAAGGTTGGCTAGAGGAGTCTGTCAGATGTGAGTGTTGTCTCCCCTTTTGTTTATACTTTATATTAATTATTTAGATGTTTGCTTTGTGTACAAAGGCCTGGACCTGCCAGGTGTGGATCCTAGATATATTTCTGTACTTATGTGGAACCAGGGCTGGGTTTAGGATGGTGGGACCAGTGCGACTGGATGGGTGGCACTGGCCTTGTGGGGCAGTAACCTATGATTTAGAAGCACCTGCTGCAGAGTTACTTGTGCTTCCAGTTTCAAGCAGCAATGAAAATTATAAGATAAGTCTTGTTATTAATGCTCCTGCTAGAGAGAAAGATCTAGTTTAGTCTAGTGGCAGTTTTGACTCACAATAAAGTAGCTCAGAGGGATAATATGCAGGCTGTAAAGAACAGATCTGTATTTCATGTGGTTAGCTGAGTGCATTAGTAAAACCAGCCTTTACCAGTGCTTTAAAACAAATGAAATGTTTGTGAGAGTGGGGCTCTGGAGAAATTAGGGGCAATTTTGCAGGGTGGTAGTGAGGTAATCTGAGGAGGAGGTCTGGGCGCAAAAAAGATTGTAACACCAGGTACCACAAGAGCTAAAGCCAGCCATTTTTGTATGTCTAACGGCTTTAGGAAATTGATTGAAAGTTTCAATGTTATTAGCACATACACTGAACAACGCACATTTTTCATATCATGAAGAATGTGATATTTTCTATCTTAAATATAGATTCAGGTCTCTCCAATTTTGTTATGGGCTTTTATTAGTTCCAAACCTTGCACTAGCTTAAATAGACAGCACTTCAAACAGGAATAAATTGAAACCACAACACAAGAAAAATCTGCCACCAATTCAGAAAAATAGAGCAACATATAATAAAGATTTTGACACCAAACCAACAAAAATCTAATTAGTGGAACCGGAGATATGCAGTTTTCAAGGTTTAAGTGAAAATAGCTCCTAAATGGACAAAGCACCAACCACGGCTACTTTGTCAAACAAGACTGGGTGAAACTCACAAGTTCAGGCTGACCAGAACGGAGCGCGGTCCAGATACACGAAACAGGTTAATCCTGCTGAAAGAGTTGCCTTCACAGTCTAGCGCAAAGAAGTCCGTTAGAGCTGGAAGGGGCACGAGGAGCAGGGAATGCGTCGTTGATGACCGCTGAAGTAGCACAAAAAGCAGGCTGGGCAGTGCAGACAGTCATTGCTGTTGCATGAACTTCCTGTTGCTGTTGTGGACTGTCCTTGCTGGTGCTTCATGCTGGCAGCTCCCACAAGCGGTTGATGCTGTAGCGTGAAGAGTTGGTCCGCCATAGTCTCACCTTGGTGGTTTAGAGCTGGGAGCGAGGTTTTGGCTCCAACAGACTAGTTCGTAAAGAACCCAAAAACAATAGGGGAGCTCAACTGATGCACCACTTGGGGGTCAGGAATTCACCATAACAGAGGCCAACAGGGCTCAGGCAGGTCCAGTTGCAGGTCTGGGTAGAAAGTCATCTGAGCAGCTACAGGGAGACTCTGGAACTTGTTATGTCCCTGTAGCTCAAAACAGAAGGTCAGGTGGCTGACCATTTGAGTCACTTGATCCTGGGATGAAGGGTGCAGGTTCAATTTTCCTTTCTAGCAAGCAGGGCAGCAGAACAGCAGAGTAGCAGGGCAGCAGAGAGTCAAAGTGGCAGTCTTTCTGACAGCAAAGCAGTCCTTCTGTAGTAGCCACAGGTCCAGGAGTGTACTGAAGAGTTGGGGTCTGAGGTCCAATATTTATACCTGGTGTCCACTTTGAAGTAGATGCAACTTCCAGAGTTTTCCACCCCTCCTGAGGTGACAGGCATCCCCTTCCTCTCTGTTCTGGCCCCAGCTTGTTTGCAGTCACAATAGACTAATGACAAACCCTTTGGGAGAGTGCTCAAGTAGGGCCTTCGTAGTGTGCACATTTGGTAGGTGACAGCTCCTCCCCCTCATTAACTCAGAGTGGCCCATACTGCTAACACCTAGATTCCTTTTGTCTCACTGTCTGGAAGCAATACACAAAGACCAATTGCAGGCTACACGTAGTCATGTGACCCAGGATAAGGCTGCATGCTCCATCTGGTTAGGACAAGAAAATGACAACTTTCTAAAAGTGGAATTTTCAGATTTGTGAATAAAGCCTGAGTTTACCACTAAAAGGCTGTTTATTTACAATTCTTTAGACACTAAACTCAAGCTGACTACCTGCTCTGAGTTGGAAGCTACAGCTTATTAAACAGAATAAGGTAACTCCAATGTTAGCCTATGATAGAGATAGGACTTTAAAGAGTTTTTCTCTACCAGGACATGTAAAACTTAGGAGAGCATGTCCTACTTTATAAATACTTTGCACCCTGCCTCATGGGATGGTACAATGAGTGATGCAGGCCCGTTGGTAGCATTTAATTTACAGGCCCTGGGTGCATGGAGTATCTCTTTATCAGGGACTTACAAGTAAACTAAATGTGCCAATTGGGTGTAAACCAATTCTACAATGTTTATAGTGGACAGCACAGAGCACTTTTGCACTGGTTAGCAGTTGTAAAGTGCTCAGAGCCGTAGAAGTCAACAAGCATGGGTTTAGAAAACAGGAAGGTGAAGGAAAAAGGTTTAGGGGTTACCCTGTTGAAAGGTCAAGGCCCAACAGACAGATTATTAAGGACTGTCTAGCATTGGATTATCACCTCAACTCTAAGTGGTTGACTTATACAAAGACTCTTTGTTCAGGCTTGGGAAGACCTGCTTTTTGACAAATCCTGACATTATTACCTAAACGGCCAAGACATTGGCCACGGAGACATTGCTTGAGCTTAGAAGTATGAAAATAGAATCATGCAAATTTTCTAAACCCTCAACTAAACCTTTTGTCATGAACCTTGATGGAACTGTATGTGTACAATATTTCTAAAGCATGGAATTGTCATTTTAACTCAGTTCAGAATGAGCATAGCATAGTATTCTCCTGCTTTGCCCAAGAGTTAGGTGTCTCTAGAGAATTTGATTTTTGTCCCTGTGACAGTTGGCTCCCTGCAGACAACGTCGTATTTATTTTTCCTTTGTAAATGTCATATTCAACCTAGGAAAAAATCATTGTTCCTGGACTTAAAGATTTTAACTTCACTCAGTGTCAGCCTGCTTTCTTATATTTGCAGCTATGATATGTTCTCTAGTTTGTATGTTTTAGTCAGTTTTATCTATGCATACTAAGGCAGTAGATGTGTTGGCTCTGTAAATATATTAGTTCATTTAAAATGTTTGATAATTATTGCTCCTTCTTAGTTTTTTTTAACCAAATTAAGAAAGATGTGACTTTGACTGATGACTATACCAAGCTAGTGAACCTTGTGAATCCCCCTAGAACACGACTTCGAGATATAAAAAGAGAGAGAAAGATCGAGTGGGAGACAGGTTTTACACTCACTATTTCAAAGTAAAAACATTTTAACTATAATTCAAGGGAGCTCTAACAGTAGGTGCATAGTAGGTTCTCATAAAACATTTTCCATCATTTCAGGTTCCTATGTTCGAAATGATTATTGCAAACTCCAAACCCCAGGAATCAAGAAGAGTTAATACATGAAAATTTGCTAAAGATATATAAGCATGCGAAAGACTAATTTGCTAGTGGCCATTTGGCTTAATTTACAACGCTATGACAGTAGGTAAAGATGCAGGGACTGCCATTCAAAACGAAAAAAAGCCACTAGCCAAGGGCTTGGACAAAAGTGTCAAGGAGGACTAGCCCTTCGAGACTACAGAGTGGGAGACAAATGCGTGGCACTCAATCTTAGGGTTCACTAAGGTAATCACAGCAATCACTTTCTGAAATCTGATAAAGGGTAAAGCAATTGCAATGATGTTTCAGTCTAATACAGGATAAGGTAATCTTTTCTAGTCAATGAAAAGTAAGGCATGCCTTTTTTTTTATGTCATACAAGTTGAAACAAAGTTATGCTAGATCACAGTAATATAAGTATGCAGTCTTATGAAAGGGGAAGTTAACACAATCTACTGCGTTCTAATGCAGGGTAAAGCAATTAAAGTAACTAGTTTCGTTAGTTGGGACTATCCAAGAGGGCCTAGAAAAGCAGAAATCCAGGCCGAACTTTCAGGATATCCACAGAAAATACATGTACATACTGTTTGACTAAACTGAACGAATTTACATAACCTACAGTTGTTCCGAAGGACTGTCATAGAAACAGCCCTCCTTGACCTACTTTGGACAGCTCTGCTTTAATCTGATGAAGGGTAATTCAAACACAACTTATTTGTAAAATAAAAAACATCACTGTAAAACAATGAAAGTTATCTGTTGTAATTGAGTAAAGGTTAAGTAGTGTTGGATAATCACTTTCTGCGATCAAATACAGAGTAGTGTAATCATAAAAAAATACCTTAATTGTAATGCATGGTTCAGTAAACAGGCACCCAATACCAGATGTAACTTGGAAGGCTGCAGCCTCTAATGTGAATGGGATCAGTGCTTATGAGCAGATCTTCCACAACAGCAGAAGCTTCAGTGATGCAGTCTGAGGTTAGGAGCCAGGTAGGCTCTCTCTGTCTCTTGCAGCATCCTTCCACCAATATGTTCCTCTTCTAAAGGAGCACCCCAGCTTCCCATCCAAGTACGACTTCACATTGTCCCATCACTGGTGAAGGGCTGAGGCTGATCTCCTTGGCTTCTGCCGAGATGCTCGTGGACTTGCTCCTACAGCTTTCACCCGGGGACGTCATTGCTCTGCGAGGCCATCACAAGAACAATCAATGTGACTTTCAGTTTCAGAGGGGGGCTCTGCATCATTGGAGATGCTGCTGCCTTTGCTGTATCTGTCTACTGGATGAAGAGCATTCTAAAGGCAGTGCAGGTTCCCGTAACCATGCTTTAAAGTATGCAAGACTCAGGGGACAGAAAAAATCTAATATCCATGACTTTTAAATCTTGAGTTGCGGGCCACTGATATTTGTCCTGCAGTAGCAGACCATTGTGCTGCATAGGAATGCACAAAACCAGTTAGTTCCCTTATAGGGTCCTGGGCAAGGGGCTGTGGTAACAAAGTTTGATGCAAAGGACTTCAAATTGTGCTCACTAGTGAAACTGTAAAAAATAAAGAGATGCATCCTCTCATGAGGGGGAAACAGCCTTTCGTTCCAGCCATTATTCAACCAAAGTCCTGCATTCTGAACAGCCTGTAGACACTTTAGTTAGTAATCTGGCTGACCTAAGTATAATAGATTAGCACTGGCAAATTAAAAATTATCTGAAGCACCCAAAAGTATAACTCATTCACTTGCTTGCCCACTTTGAAGGGTAGCAAGAGATATTCTGTACTTGTTTATCCATACACCAATATCCACAGGTGTCACCACTCCTGTTCACTATCTATGTCCCTTTTACAGAATCCATCTTATTGTTTAAAGTTATATGCGCTAACTGGGTGTATTCTTTCAGGACCATTAATTTCCATTATGTTTCATCACGTTATGCTACTGTTTATTAGTATTATTCCCTGTTATTGTTACTTAGAGGGACAGAACTAGGGTCCAGATGTTCAAAACTTTTTGCACATCGCAAACAACGAATTTTGCAAAAAGCACATTGCGATGCCCAATCCCCATTTTGCGAGTCAGTAACATGGTTACCGATTCGCAAAACGGGACTGCAAGTCACAATTAGGAAGGGGTGTTCCCCTTCCTAATTGCGCATCGCAGCGCAATGCTGTATTGTTTTGTGACCGCGAATGCGGTCGCAAAACAATCGCAGTTACCACCAGTATCACACTGGTGGTAACCCATTCGCAAAAGGGATGGGGTCCCCACAGGACCCCTTCCCCTTTGTGAATGGCATGAAAAACGTTTTTTCAGAGCAGGCAGTGATCCTATGGACCACTGCCTGCTCTGAAAAAATTAAACAAAAACGTTTCATTTTTTAGTTTTGTAATGCATCTCATTTTCCTTTAAGGAAAACGGGCTGCATTACAAAAACAAAAAAACAGTTTTCTTTAAAAGCAGTCACAGACATGGTGGTCTGCTGTCTCCAGCAGGCCACCATCCCTTTGAGTGCCGCCACTCGCAAGGGGGTCGCACATTGCGACCACCTCATTAATATCAATGAGGTGGGCCTTTGCGACCCCCATGCGAGTCGCAGATTGTGTCAGGGACACCATCCTACATTCTGGATTGCGACTCGCAAATTTGCGAGTTGTAATTCAGAATTTTACTACATCCGGCCCTAAGTCCCTATACGTGACATCTATGCAGGGTACTGCCTGGGTACCAAATGCTTCATATTAGAAGTATAGGAAGAAGGTGTTTATATGTTTTACATAACGAATGATACTATTTTCCTGCCTACTTCTCACTATCAGGTGGACTCTTTTTTGAATATCTTACATGCCCTTGGGCCGAGGAGAATTGGATTGGGGTGGATTAAAATAGGGTGGGGTGCACTGGATTGAGGTGGATTGGTTTGAGGTGGGGTGGATTGTAGTAAATTGGGGTAGAGTGTATTGGGGTGGGATGGATTTTTTTGTTGTGGGGTGGATTGGATTGGCGTGAACTGGAAGTGAGCAGAGTGGATTCGACTGGAGTGGACTGGACTGCAATGGGTTGAATTGGAGTGGGGTGGATTGGACTTGAGTGGGGTACTTTGGATTGGGATGGATTTGATTGGTGTTGGTGGATTGGATTGGTGTAGGGTAGATTAGATTAGTGTGGCGTTGGGTTGGGTTGTATTAAGATGGTTTGGAGTAGAGTGGATTGGGGTGGATTGGATAGGAGTGGGTGGATTTAGGTGTGCTGTTTTCGACAGGAGTGGGTGGATTTAGGTGAACTGAACTGGAGTGGAGTGGATTGGAGTGGGGTGGACTGAACTGGGGTGGTGTGGATTGGATTGGATAGAGTGGGGTGGATTGGAGTAGAGTGGGGTGGGGTGGATTGGAGTAGAGTGGGGTGATTGGAGTAGAGTGGGGTGGATAGAAGTAGAGTGAGTGAGATTGGATTAGAGCGGGGTGAGGTGGATTGGAGTAGAGTGGGGTGGATTGGAGCACAGTGGAGTGAGGTGGATTGAAGTGGTTGGATTGGAGTGGGGTGGAGTAGAGTGGATGGGGTGGATTGAATTTGAGTGGGGTTTATTGAAATGGGTGAGTGGATTGGATGGGATAGATTTGAGTGGGGTGGATTGGATTAGGGCGGATTGGAGTGGGTGTGGTAATGTGGATTAGAGTGGGGTGGAATGAATGAGGTGGGGAGGGGTGGATTGGACTGGAGTGGGTGGGCTGGATTGAGTGGGGTGAACTGAATCGGAGTCAGGTGGACTGGAGTGGGCTGGATAGGAATGGCATGAGGTGGAATGGATTGATGGGTGAACTTGATTGGGGTGGGGTGGATTGGGGTAGATTGGATTGGTTTGAGGTGGGGTGGATTGGTGTGGGTGGACTGGAATGGGGTGGGTAGGGTGCATTGGATTGGAGTGGGGTGGATTTGATTGGTGTGGAGTGCAGTGGATTGGTGTGGACTAGGGTTGATTGGTTTGGAGTGCGGTGGGGTGGATTATAGTGGTGTGGAGTGTATTGGTTTGGAGTGAGGTGGATTAAGGTGAACTAGATTGGATTTCATTGGACTGGGGAGGATTAAGGTGGGTTGGATTGAAGTGGGATGGACTGGAGGTGGGTGGATTGGAATGGGGTGGATTGGGTTAGATTGGATTGGGCGGGTTGGGTTGGGTTGGATTGGAGTGGGGTGGGTTGTAATGATATGGTTTTGATTGTAGTGAAGCAGGTTGGTTTGGAATGTGGTGTATTGGAGCATGATGATTTGGATTGGATTAGAGTGGGTTGGACTGTAGTGACGTGGGTTAGACTATAGTGGGGTGTGTTGAACTGAGTGGGTTGTATTGCGGTGGATTAGAGTGGGGTAGTTTGGACTGGATTGGAGTTTGGTAGATTGGATTGGCCTGTATTGGGTTGGATTGGTCTGTAGTCGATTGTGATGGATTGGATTGGGATGTCCTGGGATGGAGAAGGTTGCATTGGGATGGAGTGGGGTGAATTGGATTGGGGTGAGGTGGACTGTATTGGATTGGAACGGGGCAGTCTAGAGTGGGATGGACTGAAGTGGGGCGGATTGCTTTGGATTGGAGTTGGGCAGATTGTTTTAGATTGGAGTGGGACAGATTGTTTTGGATTGAGTGGCGTAGGTTGTTGTGGATTGGAGTGAGGCTGATTGTTTTGGATTAGAGTGGGGCAGATTATTTTGTATTGAGGTGGGGCAGATTTGAGTGGGGCAGATTGATTTGGCTTGCAATGTGGCATATTGGAGTGGATCAGATTGTTTAGGATTGGAGTGGGGCAGATGGTTTTGGTTGGAGTGGGGCAGGTTGGTTTGAGGCAGATTGTTTTGGACTGGAGCGTGGCAGACTGGAGTGGGGTAGATTCTCATGGATTGGAATGGTGCAGGTTGTTTTGGAATTGAATGGGGCAGATTGTTTTGGATTGGAGTGAGGCAGATTGAGGTGGTGCAGATTGTTTGGGATTTGAGTGGGGCAGATTGTTCTGGATTGGAGTGGGGCAGATTATTTTGGATTGGAGTGGGGCAGAATATTTTGGATTGGAGTCCGGTAGATTGGAGGGGTGCAGATTGTTTTGGATTGGAGTTGGGCAGATAGTTTTGGGATGTGGCAGATTGTTTAAGATTGGAGTGGGGACGATTGTTTTGGACTGCGGTGGGGCTGATTGTTTTAGATTGGAGTGGGGCAGATAGTTTTGGGATGTGGCAGATTGTTTAAGATTGGAGTGGGGCCAATTGTTTTGGATTGGGGTGGGGCTGATTGTTTTGGATTGAGTGGGGCTGATTGTTTTAGATTGGAGCAGATTTGTGTGGAGTGGGTTGAGAGGTTTGAAATGTGGTAAATTAGAGTGGATTGGGGTAAGTGTTTTGATTTGGAGCTTGGCGGAGTGGGCTGGAATGGGGTGGAGTGGGGTGTACTGCATGATTATGTGTTAAAGCATACCTTCTAAAATTACCCATAAGAAAAAAAAAAAAAGAAAAAAAAAACAACGTTGCTTTGCAATATTTAGAACAAGATAATAGTCATCTTTTGAGAACAGCGCCCATGAGCAAAAACAAAAGAAAACATGAGTGCAAAGTGAGAAAAGGAGACTTGGCAAAATAAAACAAAAAGTTAATTGTAAAAAATAAAACTTTCCATTTTGTTTGTCCTGGTGAGTACATTTTTGCCACTCACACGCCCACTGTTTGCAGGGCAGGAGAAGTTAAAAAGGACAAAATAGTACCTCAATCCCGTTGGGAGTAGCGGACAGGCACTGATTACGTTGCATCAATCAGTGATTGATCCCTGCGTCATGGACAGGAAGAGAAATTAGGAAATACCATCCATGACCAACTTCAAGGCTGTAAAGAAGAGTGCCACGCAATAATACAAATGGTAAGGTACAGGTGTGCTCAAAGCCCTTTTCTAACTACAACAGTGTCTCGCAAGCGATACGCATGCACTAGCGTGTGCTATCGCAGTTTCGACCCTAAAATGCGGAAGACATTGGAGGATTCAGTCTATTTGAATTGAAGATCATAGTGGAATATCTGTCTTACAAGATCTCCCACATTTTGCAATGTTTGGTTAATAAAGCCCCTGTACCTTTTACTTCCTACAAGAGGCATGACAGGGTATTATAGGTGAACTGTCCCTGAAGGACTAGCAGGGCATTCTTAAGTCTCTGTGAAGTTGCCATTTCCTCTCGACTACATCCAGTTCACGTATCTACACTGAGTATGCTTCACTCCAACTGTTTAATATGGGGCATGGCTCAGTGGGGGCCGCCACAAATCTTAAGGGAAGGGGAGAGGCGGGGGTGAAACAAAATAAAATAATAATTTGGAAACATAATATTCTGATGCCGGCCACCTCACTCTTGTTCCCACTCTGTGGTTTTGGTGTCCCAGCAGTCCCCGGGACACCAGCATAGGCTCCCCATGAAATCCAGGTGCTGCTCTCTTACTAAGCCTAGCATGAGAGCAGCACCAGGATTGGTCTGAGCAGCTTGGTCTTCCGTCAGACAGTGCATGGGAGTTTGTGCAGTTTCTCCGACCCGGCTGTGTAACACAGAAAACTAAGTGTGCATGTGTGTTTTTTGCGCAGCCTAAGACATCTGGCAAAACACACATGCGTACTTAAGTGCACTCCCTTCCCCTTCCACTCCCCCCTCACATGGCCCAGCCCCACCCCTTCCTGCACATGCTGCTGGCTGAGCCAGCTGATAAAAAATAAAATAATGGAAAACTATTGTTTTATTTTCCAGCTGCTGGCTTAGCCAGGGGGGTTGGGGGTGACGCAAAGGAGCCGCCCCTCTTATGACTCTTCCCCAACATGTTTGAGGTGTCAGGTTTCACAACTTCCTTTCTCCAAACAATGTGAGTGCCCCGCTGTTCAGATCTTCTAGGGTGACATCCTCGGCATACTGGTATAGGACAAGGGTTGACTAATCTTGTTCACTCCAAAAAGTTTCCTCTTCCACATCTTCAAGGCTATAGATGAAATTCATTATACATGTACACTGTTACACTTTGACCTATTACTTGCCCAATGGGGATTATACTAATACTGGAGATACACTACACCTCCCCCTTGAATGGATGTACACATAGTATGAATAAATACGTTCGAAATATGATTCTAGAATAACCAAGTGGTTGACCCTACAACCATTGTAGGATTTTGGACCTCTGGAAATATAATTTTCTCTCAGTTTAATATCATGGGCAATTATTTATTCTAAAAATATCAGACGCCACATTCACGTCACTTTGCAGACACTTTTGTGATTATTGTCATTTGTACTGCTTCTCAACTCACTTTTGGTTTAATGCTAGTACATGTAAATAAATTGCATGATGACTGCTAATTATTCTGTTTTTACATTATGTTATTGTAATTGCAAAACAAATAAAAATAAAAAATAGTCACATTTGCCTGCGCATCTGCAACTGCAAAGAACGGGTCTGCTCCATACAAAGAAATGCTGAAATTTCCATCCTCATCTATCGCTTTGAACTAAGATAAACCTTCTAGATGAGTGAATTTTTTGTGGTTATTATACAATCGAGGCAGGGAAATGGGTGTCATGTGAGCTGCACCTGCAAATCTGGGGCATGTCCACATAGTTATAAGTTTGTGGGCATTACAAACATGTGCATTGCCTTTTCCATGCACAATACTCATCTAAACTCACATCTGGAGTAAACTACCACAAGCACTCCCATATTTTTCAGGCAGTGAGAAGGGATTACTACCAGGGGAAAAAACGTTTTCAGAGTTATTAAAACGAAAAATATATATTTTCAACAGATCATACAATAGTGGGTGTTGTGTTCTGCTCACAATCCTCAGACACAGACTTATGTCTGTCAGGAGTTTACTTTGGTCTCCACACAACAATTAATTTTCCCTGCGCTAGCACAGCAAAGAAAGAAAGAAGAGTGTACATCTGCGTCTGTTTCTCGCTTCTTTGTAAATCTGCTCCATATCAAAGTCCTAAAACACATAAGGTGCAACTCTGTTCAGTAAAAAGCAATTGTAAGTGTAATTTGCACAGGTTTTATACTCTTGAGGTTCCAGTGGCCATATGCTGACCAAGCAGAGGCTTCGGTGGCCCACCTTATATAGCTCTTCCCAAGCCAGTGTGAGATGTCTTAGGAAGCCTGGGCTTGAACCCGTCAAGCACATGTACGCACATCTTGTCAGGAAGATCAGTATGTCTGAACTGTAAATGGTGAATTCTATCTTTAAAATGAGGAGCAAGAGAAAAATAATGGAAGGAGTTAAATTACAGAAACAAAGCCTATGGGTGTTGTCAGGCCACTTATGCATATTGTGGATCCACAACCAAGGGGTTCTCAAAGCAGGTGGTTCACAGAAATGAGCCAAAAGGCCTTTCTTAACAGCACAGAAAATATGGAGTTGCTCCTGTAAGAAAGCAGGTCTGTTCTCACCATAAACTCCAAAGACTCTCGAAAGGAGGAACACACAGCAATAAAAGCAAAGCCAAAGTAACGTAAAATCAAAAGATCCCGGTTCTTGTCCCGGTGCTACAAAAGAGCTCACACCCTGGTGAATCCGAGAAGCCGCCTGCTCAGGGGTTCGTAGGTCTCTTTTCTGAGGGAACATTGGATCTCTCTTCCTGGCTTTCTTTTCTAGTTTCGAGCCTTAACTCTGCCTAGTCTTCTGTGAAATTGTTTTCTCTGTGGAGACAGAATTCCTTTGTCTCTGATAGGTCTTCTGTGAACAGGCGCAGGGGGGATGCATGCATGGAGAAGCGCTCAGGGCGCTGCTTGCCGCTCTTTATTAAGGCGCGTAAGAATCACTCGCGCCAGCTGTCTAACATGGTCCTTGTCTGTCCCAAGCAGATATGGTTGTTTGCGCCAACGAAGCCGACAGCAGCGTATCAGCAGCTGTGATTTGAATTTTCTTGGAACCCCCGCAAAAAACAAGCAGGTTGGAAAACTGCATTCTTACTTCGCAAGGTTTACCTACGTGGGTCTGTGTGATTTTGGCAGCCAGTAGGTACATAATTTAATTAGATTCAACAACAGTGACGTCAGGTCTGGCTTCCATGCTGACCTCCCGTGTGATCTCGGGTACGAATGTGTTTGTACCTCCGTTTCTCAACAGAAAGTATAAATAGCTCACAAGCCACTTCATGAATCGTTGTTTAATGACCGCCTATTATTTAACATATGATAAGGGTCAGCAAATTCCCACCCCCAACACAAAAGACCCCAATCCTCTCCAAGACTCCCAGTCAGAACACTTTCATTTCACACTCAACTTTCCAGTGCTATCAAAATAAAGCAGATGAACATATAATAGAATTGCTTAATTATCAGAGATTATAAAACGCAAAGTGGTACTATGACCAGGGTAAGAGGTGGCCTGGTTTGGTTGTTCTACTTCAGATATCACAGAATCTTTCCTGTACCTCCTTGAGGCAGTATCAAATTCAAAGTCAGTTGAATTGCATGACAATGCTAGACTGCTGCCGAAGGCTCCATCTACAAAGGAACACCAAATTGCTGCTAAATATCAAACATAGCAAGCCATGGACAAAAATATCACCAAAGCGCCTGATGAGCAAAACCGGACAAAATCAGTGGATTGTCTTTGAAAAAAGTATTCGTAGAGAAATCGACCAATGAATAACTCAAAGAATCTTAGTGACTTAGCTTGAATGATTTTTCGAGGCAAGATTTTTTTAATGTTCTTCAGTTTAAAGTTAAGACATGTTAATTGGGCTGATAAATGTTTGCGGCTATCCCTTCTCACGCAGCCAACCTCATGCCATGGACAGCAATGGTGACACGAGTAAGGGTGGCCTTTGGGTCCCCGGGAACCCATCAACTGGTGCAAAAACAGCTATTAAGGGGAGGGGGAATGCATCCCCCCTCCCAACGCATTAATAGGTACTGGGGGTCCCATCCCCAGGGCCTAATTCCAAGGGAAGAGCGGCATGCTGCCCCTCCCTGAGCCTTATCAGACCCCAGGGATCCCATTTCCTGGGCAAAAGCTAATGAAAGAGTGCAGGGGGCCACATATTCCCTCCCTCTCTGAGCCTTCTTTGGCCCCGAGGAACCCATCTCCCAGGGACAAATATAATAGAAAAAATGGAGGAGGGCCATCTGACCCTCTCCCCCCAGCCTTATTAGGCCTGTGAGACCCCATCCCTCTGGCCTAAATATAAATAAAAGGTGAGGGGGCACCCAGTCTCTTTCCCTGAGCCTTTATAGGTCCCAGGGTTATATATTTGTTAAAAGAGGAGGGATGCACACAGCCCCACTTCCTATTTTTTTCGAAGGACCCCATCCCCCAGAGCACACGCATCAATTATAGGTGGGTGCCCTGGTGGGGGCCGTGTGAAGCACCAGGGTCCCAGTGACCCCAGGCAGCACCCGTATGGTGCATAAGCCAGCATTGCGCCCGCCCAGAGGGAGCAGCTGCATTTATCCTGCTCTCTCTGAGGTGGAGCAATATAAGTTCTGTTTCCATGCCCGCATTTGCGCAGACAGGAAAACTGAGCACTAGCCTACTCCCAGCCAGTGGGAGCATTTTTAAATGGTCAGCCCACTGTGAGCAGACAGTGTTTGCTCCCATTTGGTGGGAGGTTTATTAGGCTCAGTGAGGGGGGACATCTGCCCCTTCCCCACAAAAACCCCATGCATCCCCTCATGCCTCGGCCTATCCCGGGGGGGGGATTTAATAAAACAAGCGTGGGAGCCCTCCTTATTAGGGTCGAGCATGCGCAAGCACTCTGGACCATGTTGTAATCACTATGCGGGCATATAACCACGCCCATGTCAAGCCTGTCACTTTCACTAGTTCGTGGGCTTGCCTTTTAAAAATTGATTGATTCCATTTGTAAAAGACATGCATACATCATTCCTTTTCCAGTGTTTAGCCTTCCTCGAGCGCACAAGTAAACTACGGAAAACATACAATGCTCCGTTTATTTTTAGGTGGTTTCTGGACTACTTGATCATTTGATTTCCAACGCAGCACGATGTCGCTGGGCAGAAGTTGAGCGCTTTGCATGACAACTACCCTGTTACATGGATAATTGCACTGTTTTACTTTTCATTATTAGCTTATGTGGCTAAAAAGTCAGTTTAGAAGTTTACATCGCCAATAGCTCTAACTCGAGCAAACACGAGACCCTTTGCATTGCAAATGCTTGTTTATTTTGCTGTGGAATTGCAGATCCTCTGCAAATTTACAGTAACATTATTAAAAAATAGGTTTTAGCCCCCAGGCATAGGGAGTCAGGGTATCATACCCTGACCCCATGTCGTTTATTAGCATTTTTTAGGACTCAGGACTGAGTCTGCCACCACTATCTGATTGTGGCATCGCAGGATAAAATCTGTTGGCTCTGCGGATCCTTTATGGCATTCTATCTACACACTTTTTTTTAATTAACTTCTTCAAAATTACTGAAATAGGTGACACGATCTGGCTTTTATTATCACCAGGAAGAGCACAAATGCATAATAGGTGGGGGGAAAAGGGTGAGGCCTTCAATGCAATAAGTGGCTTTCATGGAAAGCTCCAATTTGTTTCTCTCACGTATAATATTTTGCCTAACAATAAGATATTTGTCTGCAGTGTGGGACTACAAGACTCCCCTTGTTGATTCCTCATATTGTTTGAATATCCCATGGTAAGGGCAAGGAATTGTGTTGATTGAATTGCATGATGTTTCAACACACACACATGAGCGTTCACCTTTGATAGCGAGTTGGAGTCAGAACTCACTGTGTTATTCTGTTTGCAGTGCTCACACACAAGTTCCAGTGAACACAGAGTTGGCACACACCTTCTTTATGATGGGAGACCAAGGTTCTCCTATTTTTGATTTGATGCATGTCTCTTTATTGTCATTTATCAATTCTGTTTCAATGCCTTTAAATTAATTTTTTTCAGTTTTAAAAATGTTTAATGTTATTTTTATTTCTATGTTTCATATAACAGGGCCTCATGAATACTAAATGATTTGCTTTGATTTAAACTTATAGAGCGCAACTTATATCCGGAGGGGTCTTGTCATTTACCAGTGAATTAACAGCCTATACAACTAAACATGATTAAACAACCAGGTTTTCAGTGATTTCCTGAAACTTGCTTTAGAAATGACCCTTTAGAATCCTGATGAAGATGGTTCCAGTTATAAACAATACACATTATGAAACGTCTACCTCCCCAGGAGGACAACCTGTAGGGGAGGGAATACCAAATTCCTTGCAGAGCTTGAGCAAAATGTCCTGCTGGGTTGCTAACATGTGAATCGTTCCGTCAGAGATGTTTTCCCTAGGCCATGGAGAGCCTTGAAAGCAACACAAAGGCCCTTAAATATAATCCGCTTCTTAACAGGAAGCTAGTGTAACTTTCTGATGGCATGTGAGGCTGAATGAAATCTTGGGACCTTCATCACCAGACGGGCTGCTGAGTTTTGCAGGAACTGCAATTTATTTAGTGACTTTTTCTGAAGATTTTGATAAAGGCCATTACAATAATCTACTCTAGACAGAATTAGTGCAATGACAACTGTCGTTAACAGGTCAAATGGCAGAAATTGTACCATTTTCTTTATAATGGGTAAAGTATAAAAGGATGCTTACATTACATCATTAAGTTGCTCTCTAAATGTTAGCCTGTCGTTAATCAAGACACCAAGGTTTCTATCCTTCTTAGCCGGAACTGGAAGAGAGACACACTCCTCTGGCCACCACAAAGAGGTCTAAAAGGAGGTGTTGTTGCCAAATAATATGACTTTTGTCTTGGAAGAACTCAATTTAAGACAGTTGTTGTCCATCCAAGAGCTGACTGCACTCATACATTTCCTAAAGGCGGTACTCATATATGAACCTTTTGTGATAGTGATACCACAATCTGTGTGTCATCAACTTAGGAAACTAATGACATCTGAAAGGACATAATCAAAGTTGCCAAAGGCATAACATATAAAGTGAACAAAGCTAGGCTCAGCGAGGACCGCTGTGGGACATCACAAGGTAAAGAAAATGGTTCAGATGTCTAGTTTTCTGAGGAAACAAATTGGTTTGGATCTGTAAGAAAAGTACACAACAGGGCCAGCTGCACCTTCTATCCCAAGGCTCTGTAACCAGTCAATCAAAAGATCATGATTGACTTTATCAAATGCTGCAAATAAATAAAGCAGGATGAGAGCTGTATTGCCACCCCATGCACCAAATCCCTGATTTCCTTGGTGGCCACAATCAGTGCCGACTTCGTGCTGTGGTCACCCCAGAAACCAAACTGTGAATCATCCAGCATATGATTTTTCTGCAGGAACATGGCCAACTGTGCATTCATGGCCTTCTCTACCAGCTTAGCTTGGAAAGGGAGCCTGGAGATGGGTCTATAGCTGTAAGGATCAAACACGTTTAGATTAGGTTTCTTTAGAAGTGGAAGAACTGAAGTGTTCTTCCACTGTTTGGGAAACACACGCAAACTAAACATGGAATTAAAAATCTTGGTCAGATAGGGGACCACTGAATCGGGTACTAAATGCATGATCCTGGGTGGACATGGGTCCAGGGGAGATCCAGATTTTGTACTCAGTGTTAGAATCTGGGTCTCTGGTTGGCAGTCAGTTTGCACTCTGTCCAAGCAAGAACCCTTACTCTAGTCAGGGTAAGGGAGATTCATAGTTCCAATAAACCCTGCTCCCCCCATTGGTAGCTCGGTACAAGCAGTCAGGCTTATCTCAGAGGCAATGTGTAAAGTATTTGTAAAAAACAACACACAGTAACACAGTGAAAACACCACAAAAGGACTCCACACCAGTTTATAAAAATAGCTAATATTTATCTACATTAAACAAGACCAAAATGACAAAAATTCAACATACACAAAGATATGAATTTTTAAAATAAAAAGAGACTTAATCCATAGAAATCAATAGATGAGTCATTTTAGCACAAAGTACCTGGTATGCATCAAAAACAAAGCCGCAAGGGCGATGTGCATCAGAAAAGCAAGCAATGCATTGATTCCTTACTCGCAAGTGAAGCCATGCGTCAATTCTTTACTCGCATTGGAGGCTGTGGTTGA
The DNA here is from genome assembly GCF_031143425.1 of Pleurodeles waltl. Classification (NCBI taxonomy): domain Eukaryota; kingdom Metazoa; phylum Chordata; class Amphibia; order Caudata; family Salamandridae; genus Pleurodeles; species Pleurodeles waltl. The sequence continues at coordinate 1,139,664,666 of NC_090440.1, forward strand.
TTCTTTTCTTGCAAGGGAGACCGTGCGTCGATTCCGGGTGTGCAGCCTCGGGTCCATGCAGGGATGTTGAAGACTTTGACGCCTAGAATACATGCGTGGAAATTTCCAAAGAGCAGTGCGAAGCGTCAGGGTGAGAACATGTCATGCGTCATTTCACCAGCCACAAGGCAGGTGTTGTGTCTAATTTTCAGCCACGGGACAGACCGTGTGTCAATGTTTCTTACGTGCACACAGCTGTGTGTGGATTTTCTCCCACATGTTACCAGCTTCCACATCTAAGGGCCCAGGGACTAGATTTGGCATCACTTAGCAAGTCAGAACTCCCAGCAGAAGAGCCCAGGCACTGACAGATGAAGTATTTTATGTCCCTGAGACTTAAGAACAGGGGGCAAGCATAATTCAAGCCCTTGGAGAAACTTCACAAGCAGGATTTCAGAAAGCAAAGTCCAGTTCTTTCCCTCTTCAGGCAGAAGCGGCAGCAGCAGGCCAGCACAGCAAAGCTTCAAATAAAGAGAAGGGATCGGAGGATTATGTGGTCCAGTGTACACCCTCCAGTCAAACTGATAATATAATATAATACACTGTTCCAAAACTGGTGAACGGGAAAGGGGAGAAGTCCTGATAATCAGGAGCACAAGTCCTCACACACCACATTTGGTGTCATGCTTCATCATAGGACAGCTCCTCGTCAGGCCGGCACTGCAATGCCTGACGGGCACCCCCCGAAGGGGGGCTCTTTGCCGGAGATCTTTTAGTTAATGATGAAGCCGCGGAACCACATGTGGGTCCGAAAAAGAGGAAAGAAAAAAGACAAGAAGAGGATAAAATTGGCTCAAAACCCTCACTAAATAATTTATTGTTCGCTGTTGGGAATTGGTCAAGATTAAAAAAGTAGCAAGGGAGTGAAACAAGAGGTAATGCTCAGACACTCGTACAAAAATCAAAACAAAGGAAGACGGTAATTATCCGAAGTCCCTCAGTATAAGGTCAATATACGGTCGACATGTTTCGCGTCTCTCATGGTCCAACAGGATCCCTTGACGCTTCTTCAGGACCTATTTATTCATTGGACTTCTCCAATTGAAAACAAAGGAAAATTCATCAGCTCCTGCAACCTAACGCTCACAGTCAAGACGTCATTGGTCACTTACTAGAGGTAAACCGGACTGGCTTCCCTTTCCTATTAGTCACCCTAGATACAGGGAGAAAAATGAGATTAATAAATTGCATAACTACTTCATCTACGCTCAGGGAGTAGTACATATAAATGCAAAGTGAAAAATAGTGACAAACTGTGCAACTCATAGTGATAAAGTGGATGGTAGCAACCCATGCTCGTGATATATAGGAGGGCTTACCATCTCTATTTAGAGGAAGTGTTTCATGGGATCACGCAGGCCTGTTGCCCGGTTCACAATGAATCTAATTGCAAGATAAGCATAAGCAATGACAAAAGGACAAAATGTCTCCGTTACTAAATCATCAATAAGATCTATAACATGGTCACTGGAAGTAAGCAGAAATTCATTATATAGTAAGTGGTGCAACACTGGGTACAGATAAAGAGTAGCATACATCCATACGCATATAATAAAGCCGAAATATAGCAGTATAACTACAAATATCTCATCATTAGTTACAAGATGATAGTGATAATAACCCTAGTATTGGGTATATGTCCAAGGGGTCTGTAAATAGACAACCTTCAGGGAAAGAACTACAACACGAGAAACAAGTCCTAGAATTACTAAAGGTCGGAGAGCAAGTGTGTGAAGGACACTCAGTAATAAGTGTGAATGACAGTGATAGGGGGGCCAGGATATACTATCTGTACTGGCTACCTTCCTATTATATGCACAATCACCTTAAAATGTAAATAACACAAAGCCCAGGTGGTAGGGGGATAAATGTTACATAATGGATAACAAGCCGATTACTATTCCGAGTAGCTAGACAAACAACACTCCCCAGCCAGGCTGCTAAGGGACATGAACGGGAACAATATCCCTAAGTATCGCGTCCATAGCGCTCTAAACGGACCTGGAGCACTTACTTGTGAGGTTACCGGCGTGCAATGAGACACCTACCCCCGCGGCTGCGTTCCCGAATATGAGACGAGCCTAAGAACTCGAAGTATAAATAACCCGCGCGCGGAGCGCGCGTTGAGCAATAAATCAATTTGTTACCAAGCAACCATGTCAAGCTTGGTAAGAGAGATCTCAAAAGGGAGAAAGGACTTCACCTATGAGGTCGCTGTAGTCTTAACCACTGCGGCGGCCATCTTAGACTGGTGAATAATCATCAGAAAAGCAGATAAATATACCAGTCACAAATTCTGAGAATAAATTGGTGACTCGCCACCCACGTGACTTATGAGGACAACGGTCATCAACTCCTTGTATAACTACAAGAAGGCTTCTTTCAGAAAGCGTGGAAAAATAAAATAAAGATCACAACTGTGTGTTGTGATCAGGGACTCTGTCAATAGTCATAATGCATCAGTCAAGACCAGGGAGGGGTTCAGCCTGGATTTGTCAACAACCAACTACATAGAGAGATTGAACCAAGGTATGTCATCATTCAATCCTCGACGGTGGGTATTAAGTCTGTATACCCAACGTTGTTCAAGCTCAAAGAGAGGGCGAGTACCTGTCAGGGCACAGGTCTGTAGTACTACCCACCACATGTCATCTGGTGTATGATTCGATTCAATAAAGTGGATGCTTAGTTTCGTCGTGGCGCGTCCACAGCGAATGTTGCTGCGGTGTTCGTTTATCCTTACTTTCACAGATCGTGTGGTCATCCCTACGTATCGCAGATTACATGGACACGTGATCAGGTAGATACAGTTGCGAGTATTGCAATTGGTATGTTTCATCAATCGCCATGTTAGTGAGGGTTCTAGTTCAAGGGTATCTACCCGTTTGGTTAGAGAACAAACATTGCAATTTCCACAGGGGAAATGACCCTTAACTGGAGGGAGGTCCCAAAGTGACCTTTGACTGGTCGGAGTTATGGTGGGTCTTGGTCGAGTATGTACCAGCATATCTTTAATATTGGAAGTTCGTTCAAAAGCAAAAACAGGCTTGGGGATGTTCTCGCCTCCACTGCAGAGGACCGACCATCTTTTGTTAATTATTTTTTTGACTGCATTGGAGAGTGGTGTAAATGTAGATACACAGGTAAGTTTGGTTTCCGTGGATTTAGGAGTCAACTGTAGTAGGGATTCTCTGTCACTGTATTTGGCTCGCTTGTAGGCTGTGTTAATAACCCTCGTCGGGTAATTACGGTCATGTAGTCTGGTCTGTAAATCAGTTGCTTGAATAGTAAATTGTTGCAGGTTACTACAGTTCCGTCGAAGGCGTAAAAACTGCCCATACGGTAAATTGTCCCTTAACGCCTTTGGATGGTGGCTGTCATATAATAACAAGCTGTTCCGATCCGTCACTTTATGGAAGGTTCGAGTTCTCAGTTGGCCTTCCTCAATGCTAATCAGTAGGTCTAAGAACGAGATCTCTGTAGTGGAGATGGAAGATGTAAAGTTCAGAAAGGGGTCCAGACCATTTATCCATGTGGTGAATGAGTCTACTTCAGATGTGGGGCCGTGCCATATGACAAGAATGTCGTCTATGTATCGACGCCATAGTTTAATGTTGTCAAAAAAGGGGTTGGACTCAGGCAGGATGAAACGTTTCTCAAAATCATACATATACATGCAGGCCAGGCTCGGGGCAAAAGTACTTCCCATAGAAGTACCGCGAATCTGGTGGAAGAGTTTGTCCTCAAACTGGAAAAAATTCTTAGTCATGGCTAGGCTAGCACAATGCATGATGAAGTGAACTGGAGTCATAGAATTTAGACTAGCAGTCAAAAGGGATGTCTCAACTACCTTCAGTGTAGCTGCCTGCGGGATATTAGTGTATAAAGCCTCAACGTCAAGGGTAATGAGGGCATTAACGTGGACTGTTGAGTTGATGGACTCAATAAGATTAAGGACATCTTTGGTGTCTCTAAGATAAGTAGTAGATTGTTGTACAAGAGGTCGTAAAAAGTGGTCACAAAATATGGATAGTGGTTCAAGGACGGAACCGATCCCTGAGACTATCGGGCGTCCAGGGGGGGGAGATCTGCCCTTATGGATTTTCGGGAGACAATAAAAATATGGAATACGCGGATCCTCAGTGTCCAGAAATTCTGCTTCTTTCTGAGATATCCAAGTATTACTATAGGCCTCCTCTATCATACCACGGATCTCTATTTGCAAACTAGCTGTAGGATCCTGATCAATCCGCGCGTAGTAAGTGGAATCACCTAAAAGGCGAAGACATTCCTGTCTGTAATCCGCTGTGTTCAACACAACAATCGCACCTCCCTTGTCCGCTGGTTTGATGGTGATATTGGTATCAGCGGATAGGTCTCGGAGTGCGTCATTCTCAGCTTTAGGTATGTTGATAAATCTGTGCTCTGGTCTTATCTTCGTAACGTCAGAGGTAACTGCTTTTTCGAAAGCCAGGACCTCACAGGGCATAGAGGAAGTGGGAGGCATGAACTTGGAAGGTCGTCTGAGACCAGAGTCCTGGAGAGAGTCATCACTGGATCTGTCTTTGAAAAAGAATTGAAGACGAATTTTTCTGAAGAACCGAGAAAGTTCACATTGCAAACGGAAAATGTCGGTTTTAGGGGTGGGGACATACCCCAATCCTTTATTCAGTGCCCTTGTTTCATAAAGGGAGAGAGGCCTGGAGGACAAATTCACCACTAGATCTTGGTTGGGGGGGTCTTGCCCTGGCTCCTTGTGACCATCTGTGGTTCTTCCTGTGACCAATGAACTCTCCTGCCTCTTCCTCGTCTTCTGCCTCTTCCTCTGCCCCTGCCCTGGCCTAAAAAAGGCATATATGGTGGCATGGGGCGTGGTTGATAAAAAGGAAAGGGATGTTGCCAAGCCATCGGGTGACCTGGATGGTATTGTGGGAAGTTGTAATAAGGTTGTGGTCTCTCGTCTTCAGTGCTCCATCCATCAGAGGATGAGCTCTGACTGAATTTGCGAGGTCTTCTACCAGATGAAGATTCATCTGATGAGACGGAAGGCGTGTCTGTCGTGTAGTCTTCCTTGATATAAGGGTAGACCTTCTCTCTATTGAACTTGTTGATATCTTTCTGTAACTTAGTAATCTTCTGTTGTGTTAGAAACTCTTTTGTTTCATTTAAATCAGTATTGATTTCTGCTAATCGGCTCTTAAATGCTGCTATAGAGATTGTAGTTTTAAGTGTATTCTCCATAAAAGTGATCTGTATAGCCATGGACTCTGCTAGTCGTCTAGATGTATTAATGATCAGGACTAGCCAGTCCCGAGTGCACTTCCATGCAATCTGGGCCCAGTCCTTCCTAAAGATAAGGTCCTGTAGGAAGATCCTGGGCATGTTGGACACAAGTAGTCCATTGGGAGCTATATTGGCTCTGAGGTATTCGGTCATAATGGTCCCATGTAGAACTGTTTTTATTAAGTCACGTTTAAGTGAGGACAGTTTGTCCCATTCTTCCTTGGTGGGACCAGATGGTCCTGCACCATCGCTGGTAAGAATGGAGGGGGTCTGCAAAATAGCAGACACAATATCATCGTCGAAGCTGAGACCTTGGAAATTATCCATATCGAGGATCTCAGAGAAATTATCTAATCAGTAATCCCACAGCAGGCCTGCTGTTCTAAATACTTCAAATAAAGAGAAGGGATCGGAGGATTATGTGGTCCAGTGTACACCCTCCAGTCAAACTGATAATATAATATAATACACTGTTCCAAAACTGGTGAACGGGAAAGGGGAGAAGTCCTGATAATCAGGAGCACAAGTCCTCACACACCACATTTGGTGTCATGCTTCATCATAGGACAGCTCCTCGTCAGGCCGGCACTGCAATGCCTGACGGGCACCCCCCGAAGGGGGGCTCTTTGCCGGAGATCTTTTAGTTAATGATGAAGCCGCGGAACCACATGTGGGTCCGAAAAAGAGGAAAGAAAAAAGACAAGAAGAGGATAAAATTGGCTCAAAACCCTCACTAAATAATTTATTGTTCGCTGTTGGGAATTGGTCAAGATTAAAAAAGTAGCAAGGGAGTGAAACAAGAGGTAATGCTCAGACACTCGTACAAAAATCAAAACAAAGGAAGACGGTAATTATCCGAAGTCCCTCAGTATAAGGTCAATATACGGTCGACATGTTTCGCGTCTCTCATGGTCCAACAGGATCCCTTGACGCTTCTTCAGGACCTATTTATTCATTGGACTTCTCCAATTGAAAACAAAGGAAAATTCATCAGCTCCTGCAACCTAACGCTCACAGTCAAGACGTCATTGGTCACTTACTAGAGGTAAACCGGACTGGCTTCCCTTTCCTATTAGTCACCCTAGATACAGG